>NC_081575.1:11564825-11683220 GCF_022355385.1 Mustela nigripes
AGGCAGAGAGGCAGGTAGAGAGAGAGGAAGGGAAGCAGGCTCCCCGCTGAGCAGAGAGCCCTATGCGGGGCTCGATCCCAGGACCCTGGGATCATGACCTGGGCCGAAGGCAGAGGCTTAACCCACTGAGCCACCCAGGTGCCCCCACTTTTTTTTTTTTTGATAGATAAATGGCTATCAGCCATGAGCTTTACATATGCTACAAGTATTACGTGTTCCATGGAATAACCAGAAATCACTCAGAGGTCACCTAACAGAACTCCAATTATGTATTTTTTTTATGAAATTAAGAAAAATAACACAGGAAAAAGGAACAAAACCCAAGTCTGATCACCATGCTGCAGAAACTGTCCATAGAATAGTCTTTAAAAAGGGGGGAGCATTTTAAAGGGTGGGGGAGATTGTAATGTTCTCAGTGTTCTGACAATTTTTACAGTGTTTATTTTTATTTTTAAATTTCTTTAAAGAGTTTATTTATTTAACAGAGACAGACTCAGCAAGAGAGTGAACACCAGCAGGGGGTGTGGGAGAGGGAGAAGCAGGCTTTCTGCCAAGCAGGGAGCCAGATGCAGGTTTCCACCCCAGGACCCTAGGATCATGACCTAAGCCAAAGGCAGACACTTAACAGCTGAGCCACCCAGGGGGCCCTACAGTGTTTTGTTTTGTTTTGTTTTGTTTTTTAAGATTTTATTCATTCATTGGAGAGAGAGGAAGAGAGTGCATACACGCACAAGAAGGGGGAGAGGGGCAGAGGGAGAAGCAGGCTCCCCACTGAGCAGGGAGCCCAACACAGGTCTGCATGCCAGAATCATGATCTGAGCCTAAGGCAGACACTGAACTGACAGGGGCACCAGGCGACCCTACAGTCTGTTTTTTCATTATGAAATACTTTATACATACAAAAAGCAGAGATTATTATAATGAACATCTGTGTGCTAACAACATTGCACAATATATATGTGCGATATGTAATACATATGACCAATATAAAAGAAACCTATTTATTTTTATGTATCCATCTGGGTCCCAACAAGAAGCAGAAGGAAAACTTCCAGACTCTTTTTATGAAGCCAGCATTATTCTGACCCCCAAAGCAGGCAAAGACCCCACCAAAAATGAGACCAATATCCCTGATGAATAGGGATGCCAAGATTCTCAACAAGATCCTAGCTAATAGGATCCAATAGTACATTAAAAGGATAGAGGGAATATTCCTCAACTTCATAAAATCTATCTATGAAAAACCCAAAGTGAATATCATCCTCAGTGGAGAAAAGCTGATGGCCTTCCCTTTGAGATCGATAACATGCAGTATGGGATCCTTCCAGCAGCGTTTGATGGAAAGGGGACTATTTGCAAAGGTGTGGGTAATAAGAGAACCACAGTGGATCGTACAGAAAGTTGGAACTGACAGCAACTAAGCTGTTATCACCTGTAGGCCCTATCATCCAAAGAATCATTGTATAGAGTTGGCCACTTGGAGAATAGCAGAGACCTCTGGTCAAGGATATAGTGTGAAGTGACCTCACAGAGAAGGAGCCAGAATACGCTCCTCCCTCTTTCTGATCTCCTGCTGGCTTTCCCATCGTCTAAACCCAACCTGAAGCCAGAGAACATGGAGAACCCATTGATGCATTCCATACAGACAGGTCAGCCTCTCCAGGCAGAGAGCATAGTGGAGAAGGGTAGAGAATTAACTGAAGTGGCAGTATCCAGCTTTCTCATCCCACCCCACTTCCTTCCTTTCCTCCCTCCACAGAGGTATCACTCATCTAAACTTGGTGTTCAATATTTCCATTCAAATCTGTAAACTTTTTGGCTCTACTTATATATCCACGTGCATCACAGAGTGTCCTTTAGCTTGGTAGTTATTGGAGTTATTCACCAAATATTTGGGGTAATTTTCTTCTCAAAGCACATGGTGAGATTTGACTTCCCACTCCCCTTAAAATTCAAGGAGGTGGGCACCTGGGTGACTCAGTTGGCTAAGAGACTGCCTTCGGCTCCGGCCATGATCCCGGAGTCCTGGGATCGAGTCCCGCATCGGGTACCCAGAGGGAGTCTGCTTCTCCCTCTGACCTTCTCCACTTTCATGCTCGCTCTCTCTGTCTCTCTCTCAAATAAATGAATAAAATCCTAAAAAAAAAAAAAAAATTCACTGAGGCTATGTGACTTACTTTGGAACAATGAAATAGGAGTGAAAATGAAATGTATCATTTCCAGAGAGAAGCTTTAAGAACTACCATGCAAGGCACTTGATTTGTTTCCATTGGTGAAGTAATCAGGGAACCACTGATAAGATGAAGCTTCTACCAGCCCTGGGACTCTGAGTTTCCCATGAACAGAGGCCCTAGATAAACTGTGCCAGACATATGATGGTTTTAAGCCACTGAGATTTGGAAACATTTGTTAAAGCAGCATAACTTAGCTTATCCAATACATTTTGCATGGTTTTAAACTTTGTAGAAATGGTATCCTGCCATATTTATCATTCAGCAGTTTTTTGCTGGACAGTTTTGAAATTCACCCATGCTGATGGATGTAGATGTAGTTCATTACCTACACAAGTATATGTAATTTATTTATCTGTTCTATTGACAGGACACTGATACAATTTTTTGCTATTACTAATAATGCTAAAATGAACATTCTGGTACATGTCTTCCGTGCAGATGTGCAACAGTTTCTCTAGGGGATACACTCAGGAGGAACAATGTGCTTTTAAGCTTTTCAAAGAAAGTAACAGATTGGGAGGAGACTTTGATCATCGTGAACCACAGTTTCCATCAAAAGAGTTTTCAGAAATCTTTGCCCCTCAGGAGTGTGAATCCTGCCTCTCTCAGAACACTAAAATATATTATTCAGGAAAACTGTATTTTAAAATTGGCTTGACCTTGAGAAGACCAAAGGCATCCTTAAAATTTAAAGAGACCCACCTTAGAGAACAAGGACTACACAAAATAACACCAATTACTCCTTTAAAAATAATCCAGGACAGAAGGCAAATTGAGATAAAAGAAAAAAGGGGGGGAAAAGAGCAAAATTTGGAGTAGCTTCTTTTCATAGATGTGATGAGAAATAAAACTACATCATCAGTCACTAACGGATTCAAAAGTGTTATCAGCAAAGACAGCTGGTGAGCAAACAGTGAGCTGCCACGCATAGGTCAAGGACCAGTAATGTAGAATTATCCGTATTCTCTTTTCCCTTTTCAGTCTTGATTACTAATATCAAGCGATCACCATATTAAAGAGCAATCTGAATAAAGTGATTGGATCTCCCAACCCCCACCCCATGCTTGCCCAAAGGTGCTGAGAAATAGAAAAGCATTCTGGCATTTTTGAATTTGAACTGCCTCAGCATATGTCATGTACATTTCTTTGGAACCCACCATTGGAATATCTGTAGTAGAATTTGTTATTTGTGTAAATAGCAAGTATTCTAGACTAGAGTATCAAGGACATAGTTGTAGTATGTCCCCCTATGGGATTCAAGGCCCTAGAATACAGTTGTAAGGATGATCAGAAAAGTTTCCTCAAATGGGAAAAGCAGATTATGAAATTCTATAGTGATAGCCTGATTATATTTTTTTTAATCTGGACACTGAGTCTGGAACAATATACACAAAAATATTGAGCATTATTGCCAAACACTGGGATTGTAGGTGCTTTTATTTTTTTGTTCTTTACATGTATAATTTTTCTACAAAATGAAAGGCACATTATGTATTACTTGTGTTAAAAATTTTGTTTTTGTTGGAGAGTTGTTGGAGAAAAAGGAAGAAAGGAAATACTTTGTCTCCATGTCAGCATTTTTCCACTGTCAGTTTCCTGACTCTCAGTGTAGGGCTGTAGCCTGCACACCCCTTTCACACCAGCTCCCCCCATTTCTCTACAATAATTTACCCCACTCAAGAGTCTAGATACCCATTTTTTCTTAAAAGACTTCAGAGATTAAACACACACACACACACACACACACACACACACACAGTCAAGCCTCCTCATTTAACAGGTGGAGAGATTCTCAGAGACGGAAAGTGTCTTCTCCAGGGTCACACAGCAGTAAATGTGAGATCTGCCCTAAGACCCATGTAGTAGGTGAAGGGTTAGAAAACTGGGTTCAAAAGATAGGAATTCAGATCTCAGCTTTTCACTCTCTGAGCCTTTGTTTGCTCAGTAGTAAGTGGAGCAACATGAGGTTGAGCTGAGGACAAATGAGATATTATCGGTCATAATTAAGGGTAAACTCCCTGGCACATAGTATGAACCAAATCAATGTCATTTGTTTTATTACTACTAACACGATTGTGATAAAATGGTGCTGCTTTTTAAAACTATATCAGCTTCCTCTAGCCTCTTGTTTTAACTGCCTTTTTCGAAGATGAGCTCACATCTCTGAAGTGTTCTGGTTACTCTGGCCAAATGAAATATCACTCATTAACCATAAGTGCTTTGTGTAAGACCTGTCACTTCGCAGCTGACATAGTGACACTTGCTCTAATTTCCGTTGTGATGCACCCACTGCAGTTCTCTCTCAGGGCATTTCGTCGGTAGTCCCTCGAGTACATTCTGACACACTGTGATTTTTAAAGTCAAATAAATAATTGCTCCATTTCCTCCTGAGCTTTGATGAAATGTCAAAATCATTATAGAAATTGATGAGAATTGTGTGAAGGACTTGTCAGTAACCCATTTCCTCACCACTATGCTCATTCCTAGTCAAACTCTAGGGTGATTTAAGGAGCACATTTTGACCTAAATTCAGACTTTAATTATAATAATTAGAATACAGTGTTTTTTAATGACTGTTTACTTTTGTTTGGGATTAATTTGGATGGCACAGGCAGTACTAAATTAGGGTCAGGAGAACATGGAAGGGAAAAAAATCTCCAGATAATTTAAAGATGCACTTCTTGTCCAACAACTTCAACTTCTTTTTTTTCCCCAAATATTTTATTTATTCATTTTGAGAGAGAGTGAGAACACATGAACATGAGAGCAGGGGGAGGGGCAGAGGGAGAAAGAATCCCAAGCAGATTCCCCACTGAGCACAGAGCCCAAAGTGGGGCTCGATCCCACAACCATGAGATCATGACCTGAGCCCAAATCGAGAGTGAGATGCTTAAACAACTGAGCCACCCAGGTGCCCCTCGACTTCTTTAAAACATTTTGTGCAGGGTGGTGAAAAGTATCACATTTTGGACTAAAATCAGTCACCCTCTCTCACCCTAAATGGTTACCTTCTGATTGGAATTCTAGTTCACACTGTACAAAAAGTGGGCAACAGCAGGGGAAAAGAAAAAAAAAAAAACCTGCCCCATAGAGACCTCGGAAAATTCACAATCTCAAAAATTAAGAATTAGCTGCACTGAAATGGAGAAGCCCCAAACCATGCATCACTCAGTACACTAACTACCCTTGCAGTGATAATGAAAGAAAATAAAGCTGTCAAAGGCACAGGTGCAGCCAGCTGTAGAAAATCAGTAATGTCGCTCTCAGAGGACTTAACATGGTATACAAAGTCAAATTCCTTCTAGAACCAGAACTTCAGGAACTATCTAGAATAAAGTACCTCCAGTAGCAGCCAGATTTCAGAAGGTCTAGTTGCACAGTGAAAAAAGCCACTGACTACAAATCCACAGACCTGTAGAACCCTACAACCTGTGTGGCCTTGGAGAATTCACTGTGACTCCTGAGACCTCAGTCCTCTGGCATATAAAAATGGGGGTACGCCATTGTATAAGATGTGTGAAAATCCTTTGGCAACTATGAAGCACTATTTGTGTGCACATGATAATTGTAAAAACAACAAATGTTCTAAATATTTGTCATAGATAAAGCACTATAAAGAGATAAAGAAAAATCATTAAAGTTGATCTCCATCCTCAAGGTGCTTATAATCATGTCAGGCAGACAAAACTGCTGCGGTCAATGAAAAAACTAAACTTCAACACTGGTTTCCAAAATATATTTGTAAGAATCACATTTGACCTTCACAATAGCCCAGTGAAGCAGGTGGAATTGCTGCTATGTTCATTTAAAAGATGGAAATCAGGGCACCTGGGTGGCTCAGTAGGTTAAAGCCTCTGCCTTCGGCTCAGGTCATGATCCCAGGGTCCTGGGATCAAGCCCCGCAGCATCGGGCTCTCTGCTCAGCAGGGAGCCTGCTTCCCCTCCTCTCTCTCTCTGCCTGCCTCTCTGCCTACTTGTGATCTCTCTCTGTCAAATAAATAAATAAAATCTTTAAAAAAAAAAAGATGGAAATCAGAGTCACTGAGTTTCTCACCCACTGGGGTCACATAGGCACAAACAGGAATCTATGCCTTCTAACTCCTAGTCAAGTACACTTTATCGTACTCTTCAGTTTACTCATTCAGCTATGTTAAATTGTATGGGCTCTACATCTTCTGCAGAAGATCAGAGAATGGATGGCTGGCTGATGAATGATAGTAAGGAAAGTCAGAGAAGACATTCCAGAGGAACACTCCAGAAAGCTAGGTAGGATTTCAGAAGGCTGAGAAGCAATGAGAGAACATTCATATTAAGATTCCCTGGAGAGGGATGGGGGTCATTAGGAGCTACACACACAAGGCCTTTCAGAATTTTAGATGGCCCCATTCCCCCTCTAAGGATCCCTGCATTGTGAACCATCATTACTAAGAGGTGTTGTACCTCAGGTCTGTGAAAGCAGGAAAAGGCTGGCCACCCAGTTATAGTTCAAGTTCTTTGTTTGTCTCCCTCATGCATTTACCCTTCCCCACAAAATAGGTTTGATTCCTTTTTCTTGTAAACCAGAACTTGTACATTTTACAGTGGTAAAAGCAGCTTTATTTTATTGAAAACTATATTAATATAAAGGCTAATAAGCATTAGTGACAAATCTGAGAAAATTTTTATGTAGTATTAATGAAACCAAATGACCTGATTTGATTATATAACCTTCAACTCTTGAAACTCCAGAATCTTTACAAATCCATGATAAACTAACTAGAAAGGGAAAGAATATTAACAACACTATAAAAATTCAAATATTCCTTCAGTTCCCCCACTAAATTTTGATAAACAGAGCAATTACATTTCAACTGGAGAACAAAAGGCTATTGCTTTGTTTCTAGGGGCTGTGCCTGAGATAGTTGGCAAAAAATGCACATCCTGGCCTTGAACACTGCAAGAAAATTCCCATTAACACCTCATTGCTAGTGCTAGCCTGACATATCTGCCTACCCCGACAGTCTGAGGTAGCTTAGGGCAAAGCACAATGCTATAGGGCCTGGATTATGGAATTCTTCAGAATTCTTGGATTGCTTTGAAGTGTTTCAAGGGTACAAATATATTGAATTTAACTTAATTTAATTTTTTAAAAGATTTTATTTATTTATTTGACAGAGAGAGACATAGCAAGAGAGAAAACACAAGCAGGGGAAGTGGGAGAGGGAGAGGCAGGCTTCCAGCGGAGCAAGCTTCCGGCCGATGCGGGGCTCGATCCCAGGACCCTGGGATCATGACCTGAGCCGAAGGCAGATGCTTAATGACTGAGTCAGCCAGGTGCTCTGAAATTAATTTTAGAAAAACACTCTAAACTCTTTGTTAAACTACAACAAACATAATATGCTCACTCAAACATATCACGTTTGAGCACACCAAAAGCCACAGATCTGTTTCTTTATGTAGTACACCAGAGGTTCGGGGACAGATCCCAAAACACAGTTCTTACGGTCAGATCTGGTATGGATTTGAACCTCCTGAACATCTGTCGCTGATTGGAGATATTCTAGGTTTTCACTCACCAGTTTAATTTAGGCCTGTACGGGTCCACACATACGAAATTTTGCAAATGAGAAGAGGATCACAGAATGCAGGTCCTGGGCCCAGTGAAATGCAAGACAAGGCACAGTCACGTGATCAATGCTTGTTCTCCATGTCTACATGATAGTCAGTCATACAATTACAAAGGTACATATAATATGTTGCATCATGAGAATAATTCTCCACTATGAAGTACTGAAGCAGGCTTTCCATAGGGACTTCTTGTCAGTCCCTATTAACAGTACTACTTAACAAATTAACAGATTTTATTAGTGATTCAAATGTAAATTAAAGATGTCCTCTCCCAATCCTCTGTCATGTTTCAGGATCAGTTGGCATGTTATGTAACACCTGTTCCCATTTGCAACTACTATACTTCCTACAATTCATCTAGATATTTCCTCAACACTGGGCCTTCCAAACCAAATCCATTAATAAAATTGGATGACAAGACTAGGTCATCCTAGGACCTATGAATGCCATGGCCAGCCAGATGCCTGATGCCTAATTTCTGTGTCTATCAAAATAATATTCATCATTCTTAGTGACAAATACTATAAATCCTATGACACTGAAGTTATAAAATACACAGAATGCATTTATAACTGACATTTTTATCTGTTTTCCACATCCATATGAATGATTTTTTTATATGATTTTTTATTTTTTATAAACATATATTTTTATCCCCAGGGGTACAGGTCTGTGAATCACCAGGTTTACACACTTCACAGCACTCACCAAAACACATACCCTCCCCAATGTCCATAATACCACCTAGAGCGTATCATGCTTAGCGAAATAAGTCAAGCAGAGAAAGACAACTATCATATGATCTCCCTGATATGAGGAAGTGGTGATGCAACATGGGGGCTTAAGTGGGTACGAGAAGAATAAATGAATGATTTTTTTTTTTAAACAAAGGATTCTGTTACTTGAAGGGAAAAAAAGGAACGAAAAGAAGGAAGAAGGGAGAAAAGGGGAAGAGAGAAAGAAAAGAGAAAGGTTTAAGATTTGAAAATCACTGGCCAAGTTATAATACTGCCCTGGGAAACTAGAGCCATGAATTCTAGTTGATTCTGTCACAGACATGCTGAGTTCCCTTGAACATTTAAGTCTTTTTCTCTCCAAGTCTTGGGTCTCCAATCTGTGAAACATGTGCATTTAACAAAGATTTACTACTGAGCACTGCGCTTAACTCAGAACTGTGTCTGGTGCTGGGGGTACAGTGGTAGGAGAACAGGTATGCCCCTGCCCTCATAAGGCTTATAATCGGAGGGAAGAGCGAGAATATGCAGGTTAATTGATCATAGCCGCACTAATTCTACCTGCCATATCAGGCTATTGTGAGGGGCAAATAAGATTCATACAAATGCAACTTGAAAAGCATTGGCCAACTACATGCTGTCTAATGTTGAGTTTAGTTGTTTGATTGACCTTAGTAGTTTTGTCTCCCCGACATAAGTTCCTCGATAGAGAACATTAATGCTTTTTATCTTTGTAGAAGTAGCAAAATATAAATGTTAGAGCATTTATTGTTTTACTATAAATCTTCCCCCTTGCCCATTAATTTATTCCATATTTGGTCTCCTTTCATTTCCTGGAAAACACCAGGCTTATTTCTGCCTGAGGTTCTGGCCAAGATGCTCCCAAACCAGAAATTCTGTTTCTTCCTGCCCCCTTCCTCTCCAGCCTTCACGGGGCTCCTTTCTTCTCATTCTGTAGATTTCAGCCTGCTGTTGGGTAGAAACATAAAAATGGGAATCTCACCCTGTGCCACTGCTTTAACCCCTCTATGTCACCCCCATCCCCTGCTTTTGTTTACTTTCCTGCCTGCCTTCCATTTTTTTCCCAGAATGTATAGTTGTTATGGAAGACCAGGTCCAGCAGAAATTACTCAGACATACCAGAAGTGGAATTCCCAGGGCAATATTTATTTATTTATTTATAGGGAGGGAGGGAGAGAGAGAAGGAGAGACAGGGGGAGAGGGGGAGAAGGGGAGAGAGGAAGAATCCCAAGCAGACGCCACACCCAGCACGGATCCTATGACCCAGAGATCATGACCTGAGCTGAAATCAAGAATTGGATGCTTATCCCACTGAGCCACCCAGGCACCCTGGGTGATTCTTTTAAATACAAATCCAGCCATGAAGCACCCCCACTCAAAAACCTGCATTGGCTTCCCAGATTACTCCTAATAAAACCCAAGTGACCTACATAGCTCTGTAATCTGGCCCTCTATCATCTTCTAACATATTACATATTGTTGACTTATTGTGCTTATCACCTGTTGTCCGTCTCCCCTCTCCTGGCTGTAAGTTACAGGAAGGCATAAACTTTTTTTTTACTTACTCCTATATCCCCAGCCTCTAGATGGAATCTATCTGGAGAGTAGGTATCAGTATTTTGACAATTTTGTCAAATGACTAAGTGGATGAATAAATAAAGAGTACAAATTTCTTACATGAGGAAGCTACACACATTTCAGGGAAGCAACCATTGCACAAAACATTTGAAGGTAGGGAGAAAAACTTTAAAAAAAGTACTTTGGGGGAGACCTTCATTAGGATCATCTTCAAATACTGGTAATACAGTCTGATAATCTTTGGTTCTTAAGGAAGAATTTACCTTTTGAAAACTACCAGAAGTCACTCAGAGCCAAAGATAGTCAAAAAAGAAGGTGAATAAACTGGACATTATCATTTTAGGTTGAAAAATAAATTATGGTATTACAAGATTCTGTGTGATTCTTTGGCTCATAGGCATGCCATGAAGCAGTTCTCGGGAAGGAGTTCCAAAAACATTTCATTTGCCTGCTGCAAAGTTTAAATTGGTATGTGGTTTTCTAATGGAACATTTTCAAAGTTAAGGATTCTGATTTTTTTAAAGCACCATATTCATCCTTTGCAACATTGCCAAGATCAAGACGTCCACTGAATTTAGATAGGAATCAAGAGCTGAATTCTGCCCGACTATCAGATGTGAGCAGTGGAGAGAGCATTCTCCTTTCAGGAAGTGTGGCGCTATTAAGTCTGGTGGAGCTGGAAAAAACAACTGGGTCTGAAGAGTCTTGATTCCACTGATGCTGATGGTTAGTGGAATGGTTGCTGTAGTTCAGTGAGGGCAGAGTGAAGTTTAGTTAGGGTTAACATTAAAGGAAATTGCTGAGGTTTTTTCCTGGCTTCTAGTATCCTTAATAGTGTGTTTTTATCATTGTTTGTATTATAATCCCATAGTATAATTGCACTACTTTCAAAGCATGCTGTAGTATGTTTTCTTTCATGCATGTAATCACCGTATCTCTTCTCTGGGTGACGAGTGGCAGAATAAGTGCACTTCCTGGTACTCTTTTAATTGGTCACTTTTGTCAAAGTCATAATAAGCTACTGATTTAACAACACGGGAGTTTTTTAAGCAGTTCTTCCTAGTACTGGGTGAATTAGGAAAAATGCTATCCTCATTCAGTTAATGGCTTATTTTGCTCTCTGCTCTACTGTCCTCACTCTACATGTTTTTCTTTTCCCTCCTAGCATTAGAATGTATAGACACAACTGTTTTATGTATTTATTTGACAGACAAAGATCACAAGTAGGCAGAGAGGCAGGCAGAGAGAGAGAGAGAAGCATGATCCCTGCTGAGCAGAGAGCCCGATGTGGGGCTCGATCCCAGGACCCTGAGATCATGACCTGAGAGGAAGGCAGAGGCTTAACCCACTAAGCTGCCCTAGACACAACTGTTTAACCTTATACTTTCAACTGTCAGAATACTAAGAAATCAGTGAGCAGGTGATCTGGCCTTCCTACAGTAGGTTCTTTTTCCTAACGCTATAGACCCAAAACATCAAATGGGTTTCACCTCCAGTTCTAAGACAAACAATTTATAGTCGCTATCTGGAACACTGTGTTGAGGAATGCATAGCCAGTCTATCTCAATGAGAAAGCATGTCATTATTGATTAGTGATGTCTGCCATCAGCTTATGATAGGAGAGATTCAAGACACATGCTATCATGGTAGGCCATGGGAACAAAAACAAAAGAGCTTAAGAGAGGGATTGAGAGAGAGGATTAAGGGGTGAGAATGACTATTTCCTTAATGTGCATTCTGCATTCAAGGGCTTTCGGAGGATTGTATTTCTTTCCCCAACACTCCACATGGATCTGAACAGAGTGACAAGAGCTGGGGGTGGAGAAGAGACAGAAACTTATATCCACTTTGGCTTGAAGTCTCTTCCTACTTGGAATCCAAATTTGAAAGACCTTCCTTTTGTAAAGTGCTCTGATACTTCCTAAGTAACATAACAAAATACAGTTCACCACCAAGGCAAACGAGTTTGGGAAATTACTATTTAAACACCTCAAACACCTCATGCTCAATATTTTTTGCATTAAATATGCATAAAACACAGAATTCCTAAAACTGTATAAAGACTATTTTTTCCTGGCACCTATCAATACCCTTGGTAGGCAGCTATTTGCTATTTAGTACGTTTACCTGAGTAGTAGAATCCAATTTTCAGTCCTGAGGAATCTGAGCTCTGTTTCCCTACTTGTAGAGTTTCAGTAATGGACCATTATGCTTTATCTCTGGGCACTATAGAACAGGAAAATCCAGAAGATTCCTCCAGGGTCGCTTCATACTCTTCTCTGCCCCACCACAGGTTGAAGCTCCCTTATTCTCCTACATAATGTCAGTCATTCCCGCCCCCAAATAGCCTATTTTTTTCTTTGCCTGGTTGCCTAGTGGGCCCCAAATGCCTGGGTGATAAGTGCAACTTCAGCCACCAAAGGCACAAGTTGCACAAGCAGAGTGGTAAGTAACTGTCTTGATCTGCCTCCTATGACACTGCTAGGTTTCCCTCAACCAGCACCTACAATCTCTTGGAGATTTTTCCATGACCAGGTGAGTAAAGGGAAAATTTAATCCTAAGGTGTACATGTTGGCCTGAGTCAAAGTGGTCAATATTACCACTTCACTGGGACCTGCCACTCTTCTTCCTGGTATTGTTTGCATCTCACATGTCGTCTCTCCCACTGGATTTTAGCCTCTGGATTGTGGTTCTCAACAACTGTGTGTGTGTGTGTGTGTGTGTGTGTGTGTGTTCACCTTTCTTTTGGCTCTAATCCCAAATCTGATCCCTCTCTGGCTTGATTTTTGGCAGATCATTGAAACTTGATGGGAATCATCTTACCCCTGATCCTGCTCTAGCCAACAATGCACTCTAAAATCTAACCACAAGGTGGGAAAGGCTCCTTCTGTACTATCCTGGTTCCCAAAAACTGTATCACAACTAATTTAACCAACTGTTTAATATCATGGATTACCTTTCATTTGGGAAGAGAACTCGGATTACCAGACACTGAATACTTATTCAACATCTATCATCAGTGAGCAATTTACTCTTAAGATGATTTGTTAAAGTCCAGACAAGCTATGGACTCAAGCCTGCAAAGAATTTCTATGTTAAGAAGTCTAAAAGTGCTCTTGTCCTCTTTCCAAATATAGAGATAAACATTCTTGGTAATATGGGCATACATTCTAATTAATTAGTCAAAAGTTGTATAGAAATAGCAATACTTTGTATTCCAGAAAAAGTACTGTTGGTAGTTAATAAATAATAATTATATTCTCATTTTCAGTAATCAGAAAAATAGTTTGAATAGAACAGATGAATGGTTTCCCACAGCTGAATAAAAATCAAAATAATTAGCATAGTATCATAAAAGTTCACTTTAGAGACAAGTTATTTTTAGGACTCTATCCTTGCAAATACCCTAAGACTTCCTGCACAAAATAAATAAAAGAAGAAAGAATGAAAACTGCCATGAACAATTCCAAAGACTTATTCTGAATAAGAATAAAAGATGCTTGGACTTGGAGAAATGAAGGCGAAAATGTCTCTCAAGCCATTGTCTACATAAAATATACCAGCAACATGTCCGAACCACAAACCTGTGTCCCGAAGAGGAGGGATCTACTATATGATGCCAAAAACCTTGTCAGGAAGTCCTGGTTAATTGAAAAAGGTACAAGAATTATTCACAACAACTGGAAAACAATGGAGTAAAATTTGTTGTCACAGAAAGGATAGAGTTCATTAATTTCCCATCTCCTGAAGGTAGAACTCAATTGACTGTAAACAGCCTATTCAAGCTTAAAGATTTATTATTTACCTACTTTTTCTAAATAGTTTAGCATCATTAAATAGAGTAACAGGCACAAAATTCAAGACTAAATTAAGTCATGTAAATAGTGTTCTTCTGTATATTGGTTCAAGTAAATACACACAATTCCCAAAATATGGGTTCTACCCCGGAGCTACTGATGGAGTGACATTTTTTTTAAATAGCACCAGTCAACAAGAGAGCAGAATGTCCAAGGTCAGAACAACTGCTCTAATCTAAATTTATTTTGGACACACTGTGCATTAAAAGTTTCTTTTTGAGAAATATGGCTGTAGTAGAAAGCCTCTGAAAGCACAGATTGAAATTGCATTGCCATGGAAAGTTCTGGATTCTCTAGCCATAGTTGGATGATCAAGAAATGTATTTGTAGTTGTTTGCTGACCGTCTCCACTGTGGGCCCCATATGTATTTTCGATTCAGTAAGCCCAAACTAGAACCCGTGCTTCTCCCCTACCTTGCCAAAAACAAACAGAGCAAAACAAACAAAAATTTAAAACAAACTGCTCTTCTCCATCTTGTTTTCTTATCTGAGAATGGTGTCAGTGTTCACCCAGTGACTCACACCAGACACCTAGGAGCCATGCTTTACTTCATACCTCCCTCTCACTGCCTATATTCAATCTATCACCATGTCCTGTTGACTCAGCCTACAAAATAGCTCAAATTTGACCTGTTTCTCCATCAGCATCAACCAAGTTCATCACTAGCTCTTAGTTCCTTTATTGCAAAAGCCTCCTAAGTGCAAACCCCTCCTATTTATTCTCCACACAGCAACCAGACTGATTTTTCCCCCAAAGTGGAAATCTGGCCACACTGTTCCTTACACTTCTTGATGACTCCCCTTTGATTTTAGGGGGTTAAAAAAACCCCAGATTATTCCAGTGGTCTCTAAGGTATTGAATGGTCCGATTTAGGACAGAGTGGGTCTGATTTGTACAGAATTAATTCCATCAGTTCAAATCATAGAATTCTACTAACTCAAAGGATATTAAAAGTTTTGTCCAATTACAATAAAAATTAGGTAATAATGAAACTTAGTACAACATCCAAATAATCTAGGATGTCCAGATCACCAAGCTATACCCCAGTTAAAATGCATGGGCTTGGGGCCATCAGTGACATAGCAGGTCAAATCAGGTAATTAGAAAGAGCTTGGCATGTTCAACTGTGACTCAGGTAGAATCATCTATGAAGTTGCACCCAGTTCTTGAATTTCTAAGATCCCTAAATTTGTACCCGTATTACGGTTACAAATCTTTGACCTTGTAACAATATTATGGGCAAAATCTTTGGGCAAGTAAGTACAGACCATCAGAGATAGTAACTCTGCTCTCCTAGCTGGATAAGTAATTTTGCAAATGCAGTAGAGTTGCCAGATAAAATACCGGATGCCCAGTTAAATTCCAGTTTCTAAAATACCATTTTTTGTTCATCTGAAATTCTAACTGAACTAGGTATCTTATATTTAATCAGCTCAATCTGGCAATCCAAGTAGTAAAATAAAGCACTGAGTATATAAATATCAATGCAAATCAAACCTTCAGTAAATAACTTCTCATTTTAGGAATACATTTTGTTATTATCATAATCTGTGTATGTGTTTGTAATTTAAGGTATTTGAAATATTTAATAGAAATGGACCTATTAGAGATTCTAAAATGATAGCTTTAATTTGAAATGTTTAATTATCATTAAAAGACTGAAAAGGGTAAGATAATTTTGTTACACCTACATAAACTCGAAAGCTTATCAGAATGTGACTTATTACCATTATAATTGTGACTAATTCAATTTGTAGGCATTAATATAGGGCTTAGAAATATTTTCCTTATTAGGTATGTAAGATTACCCTGTCCAGCACTGAGAAGGGTTATGGGAATAAAATTTATTAAATTTTAAATGTATGGGTAGAAAGGTAAGGGAAAGCTTATTAAGAGTTACTCAAAGAATAAGTGATTTTTTTAAATTTTTGTACAAAAATACTAGAATTATGACTAGAATAGTGGATGTAAGGGTATAAAGAAATTTTGATTTTGAGTTTAGAGCTTTGATTAGCGAACATTAATATGATCACAACCGAATGCAGCTTTCACCCTCATCACACCCTAGTCACTGTGAACTTTTTTCAAGCCTTTCTAGGCTTCTTCCCACCACACGTATTTGCCCTGAGTGGTTCCCTCCTCCTTGGCGCTATCTACACTCCCACACCCCACTGGCCCCCTAATTAACTCCTCTCCATTCAGATCTCAGCGAAAGCTTTCGAACTCCCAAACCAGGTCAACTCTCAGCATACACTCCAACAGGATAGGGATAAGAGGCTATTCGTGGTTGTTATTATTGCTGTTATTTCCGGATTTCTCACCTCTTCCTTTTCCTTCTTGGCACTTATCTCAGTTATAATTAGGGTCTCTTTCTCCGTAAGTTCCACAAGGGCAGAGACCACATTTGTCCTTATTCACCATTTTATTCTAGGTGGATGGTAGCATACTAGCCACCCAATAAATATCTGTGGAAACAAGAGGCAGAGGTCAGCAAAGACAGATCATGTTCAGAATGTTTGAGGAGGTGAACTGGGGAGCTGAAAACCTGCCTGAGCACCTACATCCTCAGATCTCCTTTCCCTCCTGGCAAATCGTGGCTCTCCCCCATCTAGACAGAAGGGAAGTTTATATGTATTCTCTGGAGAAAAATCAACAACTTAGGGACACCAGGCTGTAAACAAAGGACACAATGACAAGGTCAATAGTCCCCTCTCCTTGCTTGGCTCCCAAAATGCTGTTAGCCAAGTTCCTATCACCCAGGAAGAATGGAGCATTTCTCTTCAGAGTGAGAGATGCTGACAGTCAGTCCCTTATTAATTGCCCTACAAGGCTACCAGTCAAAAACACCACTCATAAACAAAAGCTTATCAGTTGTTCGTGCATTGCCATTAAATACAATGGAGAGCAAACCTAAAGAAAGTCTCCAACATGGAAGAAAAGACCAAAATAAACAACTCCGTGGATCCGGACAATCCATAAAGTAGGGGGAAAAACTTCAAAATAGTTATAATTAACAGCTTTAAGATCAGAAATCTTGAATCTATGAAAATATTTAATCAAGGTGATTTTTCCAAAGAAAAACCAACAATACTGGAGCATAAGAAAGAGCTCTTGGGGGGTGCCTGGGTGGCTCAGTGGGTTAAGCCGCTGCCTTCGGCTCAGGTCATGATCTCAGGGTCCTGGGATCGAGTCCCGCATTCGGCTCTCTGCTTGGCAGGGAGCCTGCTTCCTCCTCTCTCTCTCTCTCTGCTTGCCTCTCTGACTACTTGTGATCTCATTCTGTCGAATAAATAAATAAAATCTTAAAAAAAAAAAAAGAGCTCTTGGAAATTTAAAGCATACTGGCCAAATTTTAAAATCCACTAGTGGTGGGAGGAGAATAAGTTGAGACTATTTTTTCCCAAAGTAGAACTAAAGACAAAGAGAATAAAGTGATTAAATGTAAGAAAATTAAAGAATCAATTGAGGAGAACCCACACCCAAATAAGAGAAGTTTCAGAAATGCAGAATGAGGAGAGAAAAGGGGTGGGAAATCAAAGACATAAAAAAAGAAGACTTCCCAAAAACAGAAGGGCATGTTTCCATATCAAGAGGATCTCCTGAGTGCTCCCCACAAACTACCACTACCACGTGTTAAGTCGGAATAAAGACTTTTTCAAGATTCAAGGTATTGGAAGCAATCATTCCTCCCATGAATCCTCCCAAGCTGGGAGACTCTCAGTCTCTTCCCTCCTGTGTTTCTCCTTTACTTTCCCACTACTACCACACTTCGGACCCCAGATGTGTAGCTTTTCTCCCACACCCCCAAACAGTTCTCCTACAGGAGCTGGATGTCCTACAATTTAACCCCCTTCTGACACCATCCATCTGGAGATAGTCTCAGACCCCACAGGTTAAGGGCTCAGTCCCCCAAGACTGCCCAGACCCCCTACTTCGGATGCCAGTTGCCAAGCCCGGGTTGTCACCTGAGGTTCTGACGGTCTAGCTATATAGATCAGAGGTTCCAACGACCATGGGTTAAGCTAACATGCTACAGCAGCTCACAGAACTCAGAGAAACATTTTACTTACTAGATTACTGCTTTATTACAAAGGATATTAAGAGATATGACTCAATAGCCAGATGAAGACATACATAGGGTGAGGTCCAGAACAAATGCGCTTCTGTCCCCATGGAGGCTGGGGCCAGGCAAGGCAGCATGTGGATGCACCCTGGTTTGCTAACTAGGAAGCTCTCAAAACCCATCCTTTTGGGGTTTTACGGAGGCATCACTCCACAGGTGTGATTGATTAAATCATTGGCCATTGGTGATTGAACTCAATCTTCAGCCCCTCTCCCTGGAGGTCAGGGGTGGGACTGAAAGTTCCAAACCTCTAGTCATGGGTTTGGTTCCCCGGACAACCAGGCCCCATCTTAGATTACCTAGGGGCTTTTCCAAAAGTCACTTCATTAACATAACAAAAGACACCTTTGTTGTCTTAGGAAATTTCAAGGGTTTTTAGATCTGTGCTTGGGACAAGACCAAATCTAAATTCATTATAAATCGCAATATCACACCTTCTTAGCAAGCTCTTTGCAGATAGTCTGCACCCAGACAAAGAAGTAAACCAAGAATGGATCAGAGGTGGCGCCCAGGAATCTTGGGATCAACAAAAGAAAGAAGTGAAGACAATTCCCCCAGGCAAAGGTGAAGGGAAGCCCCCAAGAGGGCGGTTGTGGAACTGGCTTCCAGAGCCAGACATCCAGACTGGAGTGGGAAAAGGGTGGGAGGGTGCACGACGGGAAAAGGTGGGGAGAAGAGTGAAGGAAGGGAGAGGAGGGGCTGGAAGAACCCCTGATATGTGTGGTTGTAACAGGCAGTTTTTGCGGTCTGGTAGGGAGTCTAGGGGGATTCTAGGGAGTAGTATATAAATAAAACAAAGAAAGAAAACAAGGGAATTATGAACTCTATGGAAAGTAAATGTGTATAGTTTTTAATAGTTACAGCACACTGTCCGGCTCAGCTATGTAAAATATTTATGTCATCAAAATAAAGTTTGCACAGATAATGTTGATTTTTTTTTAAATTATAACTATAGACAGAATGAGGGTGTAGGGGGCCGTAAGTTAAAATAAATCCTGTTTCCACAGTTGCGACTTAATGAATGATGTGTAAAATGTAAAAAACAAGAAATAACTGTAGAAGCATATGACTAAGGAATATAGAAATAGTCCATATTCTGGACCAGGGAAAAAAGCTGAAAAAGATAAAAATGGTTGCTTCTGGAGAACAGGAGAAGGGGACAGGAGTAAGGGGTGAAGGTAAGGGGCTCCTGTTGTTCTTCTCAAGACCTGTAATATCATTTGACTTTTTAAACTGTGTAATCCAATTAAAAAAATTTATGAAACAAAGCGGAATGCCTAACATTGTATACAACAACCTTTTATTACACAATGAGAAACGGAATGTTCCCCATTGTGGTGAGCAGCACCCCACATTGCCTGTTACCTCTGCCTCCAAAAGAACCACCTAATGACTATGTTGAGTTTGAATCCTGACTGCCACATACCAGCTCCAAGACCGTGGACTAGGGACTATCTCTCTGAGCCTCAGTTTCTTCAACTGTAAAAGGGGGTTAATACTGTCAATCTTAAAAGGTTGTTGTGAGGAATTAAGGAGCTGCTTGTGAAAGCTCAGGTAATGAGGCCATGCTCCTCCATAGAAGACCTCAAAGGTTCTCTCCCATTGTTTTTACAACGGAGTCAGACTCCTCTGGGACACCTGGTGGGCTCAGTCAGCAAGATGTGGGACTCTTGATCATGGTCATGGGCTTAAGCCCCACACTGCCATCAGAGTTGACTTAAAAAAATTCTAAACATTCTTTATAAATAAATAAAATGAAGTCAGAGTCCCTCAAAGAACTCCAGTCTATACTTGGTCTGCTTTATTCTATCTTCACCTCAATCCTACAGGCATTTGACAGTCAGCTTTCCCAGATTATTTGCCAGTCGCCAAGTGCTTTCACCTCCATAGATTTTTGCTTACTAACCCTCCACCTGGAATGCCTCCTCTGGGCCCCCTTTCTGATTTTCCCTGCCCCCACCTCACTATACCCACCTGTAGCCATCTTGTCAGCTCCTCATCACCCAGCTCCAACCACTCTTCTTTTGTGGACTTCCCTAGCTTTCACCAGTGATAAGTCATCTCCCCGTCCCCTCCACTCCCACTAGACTTTGAATTTCTAGCTTACCACAATTCTCTGTACGCGACGTTCTCTCTTCATATCTGTTGCCCAGGACATAGGCATCATTCAGTAAAGGTTTTAAACAGTAATTTAATGTGGTTCCAAGGGAATCTTGGAATGGACACCACAGCTGCAAATTTCAAGAATTCTACAACACCTTCTACAACTTGATTCTCAGTGAATTTTCCTTTGCCTCAAAGATCTCAAGCATATCAAAATGTACCATTCTCCCTTCTCTCCACATTTCCAAATCCACTCGTGAGTTTTCAGAAATGTATAATAAAAGGTACAGTTTTTAATATCTACTACACAAGAAAAAGAATGTTGTGTAGCAGCTCTTAATCAGAATGAGAATAATGTTCTTGCCCTCCATTCCTGCAGTTTTTAGTATCTGTACACTGTATTTCATCATCTAGGTCCCTTCATTTACTGACATTTACATGATCTCAAATTAGATTTCCTGGAGCACTGTTCCAAATAAGTAACTTTTTAAGATAATGCAGAGTCTTATTAGTTGCAAATCATGCCAATGGTTGCCACTTGCAACTTCTACACCTTCCGGGAAAATATTACCCTATTTCTATTTAAAGATTTTTTTTTTCAGTGTGGTCAGAGTGTATAACTATGTAACCATCTGAGTTTTTACATTTTGGCCAGAACAACATCAAAAAAGTGTAACATAATAGATAAGAGGCTTCTTCCTCAATCATAGTGCAAAGCAGTTTCGAACACTTAAAACACTTTAAATTTAAATTTATGTAATAATATTTTTATATTTCTACTGTATTACTTTCACATGTGTCGTTCCATTTGGTCCTCAAAACATCCCTGTGAGGCTTAAGAGTCGCTATGATTTAGTCAGCTTCAGAGGTGAAGAAAATGGGTTTCAGGGGAATCATGTCATTTAGCCCAAAGTGTAACCATTGGAGCCAAAACCCAGTTCTCCTGACACTACAATATTTAATAGCGGAGTTTCTCAAACTTTTCGGATGGCCACAATTAGGACACATATCCCCAAGGTGTAACTACTCCCTTATCCTCACCAATTCAAGACACCACTGATCATGTCCTAACAAACTGTGGCCACTCCAGCTCCCTACAAAAGCCTGTCAGAGGTGGTCAGATCACACGGCCCAGGCAGCCCCTACTCAACGTGTGTATGAAGTCAGAGCATCCTAGACTCCATATTGGAAATGGATAGCAGATGTGATATGCCAAGGCTCCAGCCTTATCCCTATTCTTATAAAAGTAGTGTCCATGAGCCCTGGCCTGCCTAGAAGAGTACCTCCAGTGGGGCTGGTGTTCAATTATTTAAGAAATGCAGTAGAGATCACAACTTCCCTCAGAACTTGGGGATTTCTCTGAACTGACAACTCATTAGGATTCAATGCATTAGCTATCCAAAAGGAAACACCACACCATCCTGTATTGGGACCAGGGACCAGAACCAAGGAAGCAGTTATCTCAAGTCAAGTAAGGACACTCCAGGAAAACCACTTGGAGAGCTTGGCATATATCTTCTGGAGTTTAGAGAATATATGAACTGGTTCCTACTGTTACCTGGAAGTCTAAAGATGAAAGGCAGGGTAGGCGAGTTAAAGGGGAGCAGCTGGCATGGCCAGAGTTTAATGGGAAAAGGTGTTTTCTGTGGGCGACCATAAACACTGAAGAAGGTCGGTGGGTGTGAGGCATCCTGAAAGAACCCAACCCAAGAGACCTGGCTACCAATGCAGTGATATCTCCAAAGAAAATATCCTACTACAAGCAGGAGGGGAGTGGTGGGGTAGTCCAAAGGATGTATCACACATGGTAGAGATGGTGCAGTGGAATGTCCCCACGTGGGTGACTCCAGAGAATCCATACAAGTGGGCATGGAGTACCCCCAGAGCATGCCAATGGAGGATTAACACTGCACCGGTCAAGGAAGGTTTTGTCCATTTCCTTCCATTCAAGTCAGACCAGAAATACCATCATGGGTGGAAGAGTAGGAGGACAAGAGCTGAGAGCAATGGAAGACTGACTATGCCCCTTTGGTGAACTCCATGATATGCTTCCCAGCTCCTCATTCAGGAAAGAAGGACTCACTCCCCTATCTCCTAGAGTGCTACCAGTTGACAACCCTCAGCTCTCAGCCCCTTACAGGAGACTGTCTCAGCTGAACAAAAGCTACCCTGCCTCAGGTCACATGCCCTTTCAGAGATGGCCCTCATGTAATGACCAATCAATGTAATGCAAGGTGTAAATGCCCAGTCCCCTCACCAAACTCAGGACAACTCTAAAGGGTCATCTCAGCTTCAGAACTTTCCCAAGGTTGACCAAGACTACCAAGATGCACTGAAGCTCAACTTCATCCCCTACCCAACCCTGAATCTTTCCCCTCCCTTCCTACGCACAGATGTTGATCCCAAGAGCACTCTCTAATGAACCACCTGCTCACTTATCTCGGAGTCTGCTTCCTGGGAATAAAAACTGCCACAGCTCCAACTTCCCTACTGGAGGCTTCTGAATCCAGGTCGGGCCAGGAGCTGTAAGGGAGGAGAGTAGCTTTAAATTGAAAAAGACATAAGTTCTGGTTATTACCTGACTGAGTTTTTTTTAATCCTTAAGATGGTGACTATTCATTAAAAACTATACATGACTGAAAAAGTGATGGAATCTGCCTGAGAGTCTGTCCAAGAGCAAGAAGGGAGATCCTATGGAATGGATCAGAAAGTCACTTGTGACAAATTAATTTCATGATTTCACCCCCACTGAGTCCAGCCTGGGCAATAAGCTAGTGACATAGGTCATGCCACAGCTTTCCTGGTGTCAGAGGTTCACTCTTCTCTGTATTCAGTTTGGGACATGACTGCTGTTCCCCTTAGGAACAGAGTGATTCCAGGGATGCCATGCAGTGATTCCAGGGATGCTGCCGGAACTCCAAGTGTGTTTGTCACTCATTTGGATGAGCCTTCAGAGGGTTTGTAGCTTGACTCTTTTGTTTCTCCCCAGAGGTGGCAACTCTTTATTCTATGAACCCATTTTTAAATTTATGGATACATTTAAAAAGTGACCCGACCAAACTGCTGAACCAGGTAGGGAATAATGTCCTCAGTCCAACATACATTTTAAAGTAGTTATAGGAAAAATGCCTTCATTTGGCTGAATAACTGCCTCTAAAAGCAAGAAGAATTCTGAACATAGTCTGAGCAATGGCAGGATCTTTAGGATGAAATGAACATCCTTAGAGGTCTAAGTGCTGGTATATTTGTTTTCTGGGCATCCTCTATCTTGAATTGTCAGTTGCACTACTATTTGATAGATAACTCGGGAAAGCTCTGAAGATGGGAGGGGAATCCACTGGTGCTGGACACTGGCAATGATGCCAGGAAGAGGAAGAGCCAAGAAAGTATTCAAGGCAAAGGGCCTCACACCAGGTTCTATATCAGGTAGCCTCTGTTACTTAACGAATTGCCAAAAACAGACATGTGGGAAACTGTTATGCTACTGGAACACATAAAATATCACCCCATTCCCACTCCCAGCACATATACTTGTATTACAAAATATAGAAAAACCTTGTATAAGGCACAACCAATGTTTGAGTCACAAATTAACAAAATGGGATTTGGGCCGGAAATCATGTTCACACACATTAGCAAGGGTAGAGCACAAGCCTCATCAAACCAGCAGGAAGAATTTGATGAGCTGACAACTGGCTGCTTTCACAATTCTTTTCCATGGAGGACCTAGAAGATCTAAACATCATCTATCTATTGCCCTCAAATATGATTACATAAAGTTTACAATAGGATGGATCCCATAGCTGAAATCAAGGGTATGCATCTACTAGGCAAAGAAAATAGAAAGAGAAAGAGAAGCAGAAAAAGAAAGAGGAAGAAGAGGATAAAAGTTTTTAATACCTCAGCCTTAATGTAGAGCCTGGGGCTTGAAAATTCTGACATCACAATAAGAAAAATCGATATAATTCTATTTTCATCTACAAAGCAAACAGCAAGCATTTACAGAGCAACTACAGAGCTGACCAGTTCAGGGAATAGAGAAATGAATGAGATGTGGACCATGGCCTTGAAATCTCACATTGCAGAGAGAGATGTAGACACATAAATAATCACAGAACAGTGTGACACAAGGCCTAATGACCCCATAATAGAGTTACCCTTACTATCACCACTATATTTAGTAAGGGATTCCTGGGACCATGTTGTAGATACACCACTGACATCACCAATTCATAACTATGTTCTATTTTGTGTCTGTCTATTCCCATCCCAAATCGCCCCAAAATGAACCACTCCTAGACTCTGGAACAGTTCTGTTTCATTAGAGGACTACACTGTTTTATAAAGTAAAGTACAGAATAATATTAATTTTTAAATCTTTATTTTGTATACAAAGCTTCATAAGAGACCTCAAAGATACTCTTACATTAGCTAGATGTAGAAACTTCTGAAACAAACTAAAGTGGAAATGAATAGCTTTTGACAAAAGAATAACAAGAAGGAGATGTTTGTTTCCAACAAAAATGTGACACTGTTACATCAACCCACCTGGTCTCCCAGGGATTCCAGAAAGCAGCTAAGGTGTCAGAGTATGCCATTACCTCTTGCTATTTTTGTATCAAAGAAATGAATTCAGTATTTCAATTATATTCTTCCCTATGGGGGCAGGATAGCTAATGTATTATTTATTTAACAGAGGAATTAAAATGAAAATGCTAGCACTTCCATAATTTTGTCTAATTTCTCATCAATGAAAATAAAAGATAAAATTTCCAGAAAGTGAACACATGCAGGTCTTAACTATTCAACTCCCTCAATTCAGATCTCAAACTTTTGAACAAGAAATCCAGTTCTAAATGACCCATTTATTTGATTGCACCATTTTTAGAGAAAATCATCATCTTAATCAAAACTCATTTCTTGACATTTATGAAAGTTGATTCTTATTGGATATTTCAACAGAAATATGTGGAGGGAGTGGGATCTCCTGAACATTCCTGTAGGTTGTTGTACATAAACCGGAGTGAACAATTTTACCAGAAACTCACAAGCATAGAAGTGATGGGCACTTCTTGCAAACCCAACTACGTGCTTTTTTTTATTGGATATGTGACTGTAAAAAATATGAGCCTGTACAGAG
The DNA here is from genome assembly GCF_022355385.1 of Mustela nigripes. Taxonomy (NCBI): domain Eukaryota; kingdom Metazoa; phylum Chordata; class Mammalia; order Carnivora; family Mustelidae; genus Mustela; species Mustela nigripes. Next base: position 11,590,225 of record NC_081575.1, read on the forward strand.
TTGTTGAATCACTATGTTGTATACACAAGACTAATGTAACATATTGTATCAATTGTACTCAAATTAAAAAAAAAAACAAGAAAATGAAGAGAAATTCAATAATAATTAGGTAAGCTTTGATAAAGGGGGGAATACATTCTCCCGACTTCTGATTTCAGGTTGGAAGGACTTTGCCTAAGTACATTCCTGGTCACCTGGTCTCTCTCCATTTCTTTACTAGATCTACCCTTGGAGAAATGGAGTGATTTATCCAATTGGTAAATTTGGGAAAATCAAGCTCTGCTCTAGCCCCCTTCCCTTGCTTCTAGCTTCTGTCTGCTACTCCAGGAATTCTGCCTCTTTAAGAGTTCAGGGGAGTTTTCCAGCTTAGTGCTGTTGCAAATGGGTGGGCAAACTTGCCTATTTCAGGGTTCTATATTAGCAGGCCCACTTAGCTAACAGACCTAAGACCACATCCTTCAAGCTGGCCTCTGTAGGTTATAAAGATGATATTTGACTCCATGTGCCATTTCTTAATTTTCTCAAATTGTTCCAAACCTGTTTGGGAAGAAGGCCATCTCCCTAGTAACCCCAGTACACACCACTACATAAGATTAAGGATTTTGTTCTCATGGCTATGTGTATCTTCCACGGTAGGTCAGTCAATAAATCTTTTGGCCTGTGAAATATGAGGGGAAGGATCCTGGGAGGCTTCTGGGAAAGATTTCCTCAGCCTTGAAAAGAGACTTAAAGAAAGGAGGTTGTCTCCTCAGGCTTCCGGGTAGTGCCTTGTGAGGCTGCTGTTCTTCGAGTCAGTGAAGCCACCTTCCCGCCATGCGCAGGTAAGTCCGAGGTTGAAGATGGTCAAATGTAAACAGGTAGAAAGAACATGGGTCCTTGATGGTATTGCTAACTCGGCAATTTCACCAATGGAACCACTGCAGCCTCTCAGCCTCTGGACTTTGTGTAACATGAAATAAGAAATCCCCTTATGGCTTAAGTTGGTTTGAATCAGACCTTCCATTGCTTGAATTAAAAGCCTCCTAGGGACAGAGCAGTGAAAAGGACAGTTGCAGCTTCAACTCCAGTGCAGAGAGATAGGAATAAGCATGTCTACATGAATAGATTAGATAATTTCAGTTATCAATGCATGCTGTGAAGAAGACAAAAACGGGGTGATGTAGAGAGGGACTGCAGGGGTTGCTTTAGCTCATGTGGTCAGGGAAGGCTTCTCTAAGGAGGAGGAAATGCTCGTCTTGAGACCTGAATGATAAGGAGTCACCCATTTGCAAAAATGAAGAAAAAGCATGACGAGTCAAAAGAACACCAAGTTAAAAGGCCCCAAGATGGGACCTTAGGCATGTTCAACCGTGAAGGAGAAAGCCAGTGTGGCTGGAGAGGAGTTAAAGTAGGGCCTAGTAGAAAACGAGATTAGCATGTTAGGCAAAGGCCAGATCATGGAAAGCCTTACAGGCCAGAAGGAGAAAATGGATGCTCCTCTGGGTGTGAATAGGAAGTGCTGAAAAGATTTTAAGTAACAGAGTGCTATGTCTGATTTATGTTCTAAGACATTTACTTTGCTATGTGTAGGATGAACTTCATGTGAGGGACAGTAGTTTGAGGAGACAAGAAGACTAATTTTGAGGCTTTTGCAGTTACTCGGGCAAGAGACACTGATGGTTCAGACTATGGGACTAAGAGTGGAGATGATGAGAAGCGATTAAATTTAGGATATATTTTGCAGATAGAGAGGTCCCAAGACTTAATTAGATGGGTTGAATGTGACCTATAAGGAAAAAAAGGAATCATGGCTGATTCCCAAGTTTTTAGCCTGAACAACGGAGTAGGTTGTGAACCCATTTCCTGAGCTGAGAAAGACTTGTTGGGGTGCATTGGTGCTGAGGGGAACAACAGTAGGGTTTCAATAAGTATTTATAAAATGAAAGAATGAACAATGAAGCTTTATTGTATGAGCACATTTAGGAGGAAGTCATGTATACACTTACTATGACACTTAATTAGTGGTCATATTCGGATTGTAACACACTCATGTTTTAAAGCCTAGTTATTGCAAAAAGTTGGGACAAACACTTAATGCAACCATGTACCATTAACACACTTCAAAGATAAACAAAAACATGCATGACAAATTAAGTAGGTAATTATGGAGCTAAACCAATAGCACTTGAAATTTAAAAAGCGAGAAAACAGCCACAGAAAACTATAATCAACTCAGACAATAATGAAAATCCTCATAGACTGATGACCAGGTACATGGCTGAGAGTCATGGGGACTCGAACATCTATATGTGAGCATGCCCAAGGGTGCTTTATAACATTGCTCGACCCTTACCAGCCTTCTTGACAGAATCCCAAATTCAAGTCCCCAGGACATATCAGCAATGTGCTCATTTTAGTTTATGAATACCAAGCTTTGATAATCTCTTAATATCTTACTTAGGAAGTTAGTATAGGTTATCACTGGTTATACATAAAATGAAAGTTTTGGAATTTGGTATCATTTGTCTACTGCAATCAAAGGAAGGATTTGCAGTGAGAAATTGTTCAGATCCTACCAGAAGGATTCTTATGGCCCAGTGTTGGTCCTGGGGCTCTAATCTTGAGAACTTCTACCCTAAAGCAAAACTTTCCATAGGCTTAGGTAGGAGAAGCAGGAAAAATTCAGCATCTATTTTAAGAGTTACCTCCTTCTTGTAGCCCCTCTTAAGCGCCCCATCCCCAACAACCTGTCACTTCTCAAACTCCTTTACCACTTAATGCTTGCATCATTGCTTTGGACACTGGGTATTTCTGTCTTGCTTCCTGTATGTATCCTCTTTTTCCAACTGGATGGCACGTCCTTGGTCCTCAAAGGATCATACAGCATACCTCATCGTGTGATTGCTTATAGTAGGGTCATAATTTATGTTTGTTGCTTTAGATGATGATCTCAATGGACATATATAAGCAAATTAATCTATGTGTGTATTTTTGTTAATGATAAAACCAATGACCTAATTTCCTTATGAGTTACTATAGTAGAAGCCCTGACTATTGTGCTTTTCTTTTTTGGAATGCAGATGCCTAACTGAAGCCTTGATTGTTGAGGCGTCCTCTTCAAAGATGACAATCTCGAATAAAGACATTGCCAGCCACAGGCCTAGATAAAGAGCCAGTCCTCCCCTCTCCCCACCAAGCTCTTTTGTTTCAGAGATTTAGGTTGATTTTAACAACTGACCATTTCAGTGTCTTGTAAACTCTTCCAAGATTTAAATTCCTGCTCTTATGTTTTATATTCACCAATAAAGAATGAAACCGCAAAATTCTAAGACCTTACCCTTAACCCCAATAAAAGGAGAACTCCACTCCCTCTATTCTCAACACCCCTCAACCTTGCTGTGTGGCCTTAAGTGTGCCATGTGATTTCTAGGTCCTGTAAGTAATAAATCTTTTTTGTTCAAGGTTTCATAATAGTTATTGCTCAGAATGTCTTACAATCATAATAAGAACCAGAAGGGCCAGTCCAGCCACATCGCTGGTTATCAATAGGTTCAGACTGGCACAGGACCATAACTTTATAGTCAAGTAACAGCATTATTTTGTTACATCTAAAAATATCAGCATGTGATACCATAATTGAAACATATGACATCTCATACACGAAATAATATACTAGGAGCCAAACAACAGAATGTTGATTCTGTATATGAACTGAGCAAATGTTTTATTAAAGAAGACTGAGTAAGTTGTCATGGAAATTGTTCTAATTTGAGACTTACTAGATACATCAATACTTCATTTCTGTACCTGCCACATGTCCCTAAATCTCAGACATGTAGTTTCATAGGAACTACAAATTTTGTTGTAAAACTTCATTGTTTGTGAAGAATTTTGTAATGGCTAGAAAAACAAAAAGCATAAACTGAACCATATTTCTCTTTCTATCACTAAAATTAGAACCTGGACTTTCAAATAGCAACCTGTATTGTTTTTTGAGCAGTGAAAATATGGCATCATATAATTTACCTCCTCAGCTTACCTTCTTCCACTGGATGAGGTCTTCCTGAATTTGCCTACAAGTAACTGGAGGAGTAAATTGAACACCTCCCCCATCCTCCTCACTCTGCCAACATAAGACCTAAAGAGAATGAGAGCACTAAACTGAGCCCTTGCAAGGAGTAAATAATCTCAAAGCCTTAACAGCCTTTGATAGCTGAGAGATCGGTCCTCAAGACCTACATGGTTCAGCAGTGGGCCTCTTTCTTACTGCTGTGAGCCTAAAGAGAAGTGATATGAAAGCTGAGAGTGGAGGAAGGCACCCTCTTGATGGAAATATTCACCAGAACACACCAATGCTAACTCAAAATTAAAATGCAAAGAAATGGCCATGGTAAATACAAACCCCTCAGGACAAATTTGAAAACAGGCTGCAGTTTAAATATCTTTCCTGAAACCATGAGAAGTCCAGTAGCAAGCTGTGTGTGAACATGCACTGCGGGAGCCTTACAGTCCTGAATTTGAATTGTCAATAAACTTAAGCAGTGTGCTGATTTTGGCTTATGAATATCACTTTCTTCATAAGTTGGTAGTACATGAGAATGTTTAAGAGCATGGATTCTGGAGTCAGATTGTGTAGATTTGTTATCTATATATCTATCTATTTTAAAGTAATCTCTATCCCCAAAGTGGGGGTTGAACTGACAACCCCCAAATCAAGAGTCGCATGCTCTTCTGGAGCCAGCCAGGTGCCCCAGATTGTCTAGATTTGAATCCCAAGTCTGGCACTTACTAGCTGTGGGTCCTTGGGCAAATTACCCAACTTTTCTGTACCTCAGTTTTCCATCCATAAAATGGGGACAATAAAAGCATCGTCTATCTACAGTGTTGTTATGAGGGTTAAACACACTTAACCAATATTTAAATTTTTCTTAGGGCAGTGCCAGCCATAGAGTAAGTTCTATGTGAGTGTTAAGCAAGAAAGTAAGTTTTCCTCGTTGAACATCAAATGATGGTCTCTGGAATTATGTGCCTTTTTCCTGCAAAAACCAAGGAAAGGACTCATACTTTTATATTCTTTTATAGCCCATTAGGTGAAAACTTACTGCCCTGCAGAAGGCCTGGAACCATATTTGAGAATCCTTTAAAGGCCTCTAGTCTAATCTACTCATATTATAAATGGGGTAACTGAGGAGCATGGCAAGGATAGGAATTGACCAATGTAATAATTTTTAAAATGTGGCAGGGTTAGAAACAGAAGCCAAATCACTGCTCTCCTCTCCTTATCCAAGTCACTCTGTTTTCCTAAGGTTCAGTTTCAAATAGATCTTGTAAGAATGTTATTATATACAATCTTTAAAAAACGATACTCATAAAGATGATGTTGCACTAACAATCAAAGTAAATTGGAGGTGGCTGGCTAGCTCAGTTCTTAAAGCATGTGACTCTTGGTCATGTGTTCAGGCCCCACATTTGGTGTAGAGCCTACTTTAAAAAAATGCAGTGACCAAATAAATTTAAGAGCATTCTTAAAAAAAAAAAAAAAGTAAATTGTGTCTTTGGCATACCAGAATCATGTGTTATGTGTGAGACTCTGGTTCTCACCATCATTGATATTCCTTATTTCACGAACTTTTTACTAAAATGGTTTTCTCTCTCATGTGACTAAATTAAGTCACAAGATTAATATTTCCTTCTCTTACTGTCTTAGCCTATTCAGGCTGCTATAACAAAATACCATAGACTAGGTGGCTTATAAACAACAGATCTTTTTTTATTTAAATTTTGTCAGTTAACATATGGTGCAATATTGGTTTCTAGAGTAGGATTCCATGATTCATCTCTTACATATGACATCCAGTGCTCATCACAAGTGCCCTCTTAATGCCCATCACCCATCTAGCCCATTCCCCACCCACGGCCCCCCATCAACCCTCAGTTTGTTCTCTATCATTAGGAGTCACTTATGGCTTCTTTCTTTCTCTTCTTTTTTTCTTTTCCCCCTTCCCATAGGTTCATCTGTATTATTCTTAAGTTCCACATATGAGTGAGATCATATTATATTTGTCTTTTTCTGACTTATTTCACTTAGCATAATACACTGTAGCTCCATCCATGTCATTGCAAATGGCAAGATTTCATTCTTTTTGATGACTGAGTAATATTCCACTGAATATATATACTACATCTTCTTTATCCATTTATCAGTCAATGGACATTTAGGCTCTCTCCATAGTTTAGCTATTTAAACAACAGATATTTATTTCTCACAATACTGGAGGCTGGGAAGTCCAAGATCAAGGTGCCAGCAGATTCAGTGTCACTCATTCCCAGTTCATGGACTGCAACCTTTTCAGGTGTCCTCATGTGGCAGAAGGGTCAAGGGAGCTCTCTGGGGCCTCTTTTATAAGAAAAACACTACTACTATTCATAAGGGCTCTACCCTCATGACCTCATCACCTTCCAAAGACTTCACCCTCAAATACATTCACATTGGAGATTAGGTTTCAACATATGAATTTTGAGGGGACAAAAACAGTTCAGTCAAATAGCAATTACACATTCAAAAACAATGCCTTTGTAGTCAAATAAACTGAACCTGTTGAAAGAAACCCCCTAAGGCAATTTTATTACTTACAATAACACTTCAAAAGATTTCTCCCTAATGAGTGACTCAGACGATAGTTTAATTCCAATTTTCATTTCCCATATCAGTATGTCTGCATCTTTTTAGCTTTATTATACATCAAATATTAAATTATTAAGAATGTATACAGCACAGGAATTAAACAGGAAAGGCACCTCAGAGGCAATGAAGTATAAAACCAGAAATTGTTTCTTAATTCTTTGTCAATTAAAAAAAATAAAAATAAGTGAAGACCTTGGCCTTACAGTTTTTAAAAAGGTATTTCTGAAAGTCAAGATTGTGAATCCATATGTTATATTCCTAATACCCAGGGAGTCCTCATAAAAAGCAGAGATCTGGAGGTGCCACCTAAATGAAAACCTAGCACTTCTCAAATTTGCATTTACTTTTATATTTATCACTGATAAAAACCCAGTGAGAAAACAGTTGTAAATAGGAAATGTCCAATAGCAAACTCATTAATTGCAGTCTTTTTATAATTTCATTATGGACGATAATTCTCTGTTTGGACTAAAGTCTATTAGTTTGTCACAACCTTTATTGCTTCTGAAGAAGCAGTGACAGAGATTTGTCCAAGCGTGTGAATTGTATAAATCATGCATTTCCTTCTATGGGTTTCATTATCCTCAATACTTGACACTATCAGAATAATAAACAATTACAGTTCAACAATGAGATAGCAGTTGGACATTATGTAATAAACATGTGACTATTTTAAAGAATTATTAGAAAAAAACAAGTTAATGAACCATGGTACATTATGAGAATGTTAGATTCAGTATGTCAGAACTAAAAGATCGCTTAGAGACCATGCAGTTAAACCACAAAGGCAAGGGAATGTGTCAGATCAGTAGTCTTGGAGTCAGGAGTCTTCCAGATCCTTGTCCAGTACTTTTCCAAATTTAGGATCTTTTGTGTATGTAAGCATGTGTGTGTGTGTGTGTGTGTGTGTGTGTGTGTGTGTGTGCATTTTAGTATATATTTGCCTTATTTGAGGTCACTTAACTCCAAGTTTTTTCTCTGAAGCAAATCATAATCGAACCAGGTTTCATTTCATTACAAGAATTTCCCATTTATGAAGATTAACATTTATGAATATTAACTTATGGCTTCAGCCATGACTTTCATATTTGGAAGAAAAAGAAGCATAATCTGGGAGAACTCCCGCATTACAGGCATTTTCTGTTATTTATGAACATAATTTTTCACATGTGGTTTCTTAGATTTATATTAAAATGTTACATACTAAGAAAAAAGGAAATTATCTACAGAATCATTCTTGTAGTCTAAAGATAATTGGACCAGCTAATTTATTTTAGGCAAACTAGGAAACTAGGCAAGTGGAAAAATCATCTCAAAAATGGAATTTCAAAACAATAAGGGCATGGGTCTTTTTAGTGACTTCATAGAAGCCCATTGCCACAATATGTCCTCCTAAACTCTCAAGAGCAAATGATACAACCCCATCATAACCATCTAAATTTTTTCCCTGATTTGGGTTCAACAGCTATTCTGACAAAATGTTGACCTTAAAGTACACATGAGCCTTGTAGAATCCTTAAGATTTTACATGATGCTCAGGGAACCAAGACCAAGCTCTTCACCCACATCATCAGGGTATTTTTGCCTCTTAGCCTTTTCAACTAAACCTGAAGCTTGTTGCTATTTCTTTGCTTACATCTCCCACTTACTCCAATGAGCTGACTCACTTGTCCACTTGCCAGATTTTAGCCAGAGGCTTGCTCCATGCCAACCCCCTTAAGGGGGTTAAGTTTTATAACTACAGGCTATAAAACTTCTTTTAAAAAAAAAGATTTTATTTATTTATTTGACAGAGATCACAAGTAGGCAGAGAGGCAGGCAGAGAGAGAAGGGGAAACAGGCTGCTTGGGGAGCAGAGAGCCTGATGCGGGGCTCGATCCCAGGACCTGGGGATCATGACCTGGGCCAAAGGCTTTAACCCATTGAGCCACCCAGGTGCCCCTAAAACTTCTTAGCTATAGGGTGCAATTGGCTCCTCAGCAACAAGTTATCCTACTACTCATATTGCCTTTCATCTGGCCCCTTTGATCTCAGTGTCTACCAGTGGGCCAAGCAATATGGGGAGTTGACAGTATAAAGATCTTGCTTTTGCTGTCCATGTAAGTAATACACCATTAAAATGTACCTGGGCTGTTTTCTTACCAGCTGAATCTATCAAGCCATTTGACATAGTGTGTATTAGTAAACACCCCAAGCTCCAGAATGAGACAACCTGAGTAAAAATCCCAAATGTCTCACTTGTGACTTCATGATCTTTGGCAATGTACATAACTTTCTGTGTGTTGATTTCTTCATATTATCCATTACTATGTAAGCCACTGTGACAACAGAACAGCAAGTTTACCATGTGAAATAAGCAGTTCACTCAGTGTCTTAAAACAAGCTATGCCATTTCTTTCATCAACCATCACATATTTACTTAAGGACACTTTTGCACTAGGCATTCTAGATGATGCAAGACTTTTTAAGACATGAAACCCTTCCCTATGAAAGCACTTCATAGGGAATGCTGAAGAACACATGCTTAATGAGTAATATGCATACTAAGCCTTCTAAGAGTTCAGAGGAGAGACCTGGCATTTTTTCTCCCATTTTTTTTCCTACACGTTTTTACACTGCTGAGTTAATATTGCATAATTGGCTTTTTAAATAATTTCTTTTCTCTTAATTTAAATAATTTCTTTTCTCTTAATTTAATGTATAAGGAGACATATCATATGTTGCACTCATATGTGGAATATAAGAAAGGGGGGAAAGGAAGGGAAAACTGAATGGGAAGAAATCAGAGAGGGAGACAAACCATGAGACAACTATTGACTTCAGGAAACAAACTGAGGGTTGTGGAAGGGGAGGTGGGGGGGAATGGGATAACTAGATGATGGGCATTAAGGAGGGCACATGACATGATGAGCACTAAGTGTTATACACAACTAATGAATCACTGAACACCACACCAAATACTAATGATATACTATAGGTGGACTAATTTAATTTAAATTAAAATAATTAAACTAAAAAAAATGTATCAGGAAGGAAACAAAAATTCTATGTAACTCTACTACCAGTTAACACCAGATGACCTTTTTAAAAAAGCTATATACATGATTAGAAAATTAGAACAGCATCATGGGGCATCATCCCACCACACATATATCAGAATATATGCTATATAATATGTCAAATGATTTTCAAATAGGTTTTCAATAACTTGAAATTATGAAGAATGCAGTGTTGAATATTTTTATCAACATATATCACTATCGCATGAAAATGGCCAAATGACTCTTCACCAAATATGTAAGGTATGTGTAGAATAGTCTGGCTCAAAAAGTAGGCTATTCAAAATACAGGAGCTTCACTTTAGGGGTCAGGAGGTTAACCCCCATAAAAAGCTGTTTCAAAGCAGCAGAGGTTCAGCGAGAGTCCTTTATGGCCATTGATCAGGAAAGCCCTCCCATGAGCATTAAGATGCCAAGGATATGAAAATCACACAGCTCTTAAACAGAAACACCTCTTTGAGAGTCAAAAGAGCAGATGCTCCAAATCACAGGCACTGATTTTTTTTTTACTGAATTGTCTCAAAAATAGCTAACTCAATATTATGTGATCCAGAGTAACAGCAGGGATAGGAGTCATGTTATGATAGTTAATAATTAACTAGAACAGCTCAAAAGAGGCCAGTTGAAGATGACGAACAGCATGAGAGAGTGAAGCAAAGCTGAATAGAGGAACTGACTCCAAAGGTTTAATGCAGGAAACAGAAGAAAACTTTAGGAAAAAGTCCTCAGAGAGAAATTCAAGAGGATTTTGAGATGTTGGCAAGGTTGCAGACAAAGGGGAACCCTTTGGCACTGTTGGTGGGAATGCAAACTGGTGCTACACTCTGGAAAACGTATGGAGGTTCCTCAAAAAGTTAAAAATAGAGCTACCCTACAACCCAGCAATTTCAATACTAAGTATTTGCCCAGAAGATACAAAAATACTGATTCGAAGGGGTACATGCACCCCAAGGTTTATAGCAACATTATCAACAATGACAAAACTATGGAAAGAGACCAAATGTCCACTGACTGATGAATGGATAAAACAGAGGTGTACACACACACACATACACACACACACACACGAATATGATTCAGCCATCAAAAAGAATGAAGTTGAGGAAAACAAAATGGCAGAGGAGAAGGAGACCTATTATCATCGGGTCCCAGGAGTTCAGAGAGATAGTTATCAAACCATTCTGAACACCTACAAACTCCACAGGAGATAGAAGAGAAGAAGAGCAACAATTCTAGGAACAGGAAAGTGACCACTTTCTGGAAGGTAGGATGTGCAGAGATGTGAATCCCAAGGGATGGGAAGATGGGCTGTGGGGGGAGGGGCGGGCTCCTGGCAAGAGAAAGAGCACCAGAGCACAAAATCAGAACTTTGAGAAGTCTGCTCCACCTAGGGATGTCGCTCCAGAGGCTAAGTGGAGATGGAGCCCTCACAGGGACAGTGTGGTCTCAGGACCCACGGGGTCACAGAAAGACCATGGAAAGACCACCATCTGAGTGTGGCAGAGCTCCCAGGTATCAGAGTGGGGAAGCCGGCTACAGAGATGGAGCCAGGCAGTGGGCTCTCAGCTCCGGGTTACCTTAAACTGTGATCAGAGACACAGTTCGGCCACTGCTCTTCGAGCAGGGACTCCACAAGTTGGCAGCTCCATGGACATTCACCTTCCTCCTCTGGGAAGAGTGGCACAGAAGCACACGGCAGGAATCTGCTGGGTTTGGAAACTCCAAACACAGCCATGTGCCAGAAACAGAGATGCTTGTTCACAGGCCAGGTGAGCTTGGAGTGCGGCCAGAGACCAGGTAGACAGGAAGGATTGGCTGCTTTTCTCTGAGGGCGCACTGAGGAGTGGGGACCCAAGCTCTTGGCTCCTCCATCTGGAGACTGGGAGGCTGCCATCATCAATCCTGTCCTCCAGGGCTCTACAGAAAGCATTCAGGGAACAAAAACTCCCCTGAGTGAGCCCAAGAAGATTACTTAGCCTGGCCCCTGGCAAGGGTGGTGCAATTCCACCTCAGGGAAGACATTTGAGAATCATGGCAATGGGTCTTTCCCCCAGAAGATCAGCAAAAACATCCAGCCAGGACCAAGTTCACTGATTAACAAGAACTGCGGAACTCCAGAGCTAGGAGAAAGCAATGCATAGAATTTGTGGCTTTTTCCCCATGATCCTTTCATTTTGCAAAGTTAAATTTAAAAAAATTTTTTTCTTATTCGATTTGTTTAATTTTTACTCTTTCCTCTTTAAATGTTTTTAACTATTTTACCTTATCAATACCTTTTTTTAAAAAAATCTTTTTTAAAATTTTCATTGTATTTATCCCTTCATTGTATTTAACCTTATTTTTTGTATACATACAGATTTTTTTCTTTAAAATTCTGGGATACAATTTCTTCTAATAGATCAAAATATATCCTAAATATAATGCATGCCTTTTTTCTACTCTCTAGCCTGATCACATTGTCTCTCTTTTTTTTTCTCTTTCCAACCAACTTTTCTTATCAATTCCTTTTTCAAAATCTTTTTCAATTTTCATCTTTACAGTCATATTCCTTCCCTTCATGGCATTAACATATATATATATATATATATGTTAACATATATATTTTTTTCTCTTTCTTTAAATTTTTGGGAGGTAGTTCCTTCTAAGAGACCAGATGTACCCAAAATCAAGTGGGTGGCTCTGTTTTATTCACCAGTCTAATATATATATTTTTATTTTTTATTTTTTTATTTTTTCCCCATTTCTTCTCCCCCTGGTTTTGGTACTCTTCTGATTGGCTTAGTGTATATTTTTCAGGGCTCTTTGCCACCCTTTTAGTATGTTATTCTTTCCTTCATGTATTCTTTTTTTAAGATTTTATTTACTAATTTGACAGAGAGAATGAGATCACAAGCAGGCAGAACAGAAGACAGAGAGAAAGAGGAAAGCAGGTTCCCCGTTGAGCAGAGAGCTGATGTGGGGCTCGACAGACATTGGTAATATGTCAGAACTAGAGTTCAGAATGATGATTATCAAGGTGCTAGCTAGGCTTGGAAAAGGCATGGAAGATATTAGAGAATCCCATTCTGAAGAAATAAAATCCCTTTCTAGAGAAATAAAAGAACTAAAATCTAACAAAGCTGAAATCAAAAAAGGTATTAATGAAGTACAATAAAAAATGGAGACTCTTACTGCTAGGATAAATGAGGCAGAAAAGAGGATTAGTGATATAGAAGACCAAATGATGGGGAATAAAGAAGCTGAGCAAAAGAGAGACAAACAACTACTGGACCAGGAAGGGAGAATTCAAGAGATAAGTGATACCATAAGATGAAACAACATTAGAATAATTGGGGTTCCAGAAGAATAAGAAAGGGGGGACAGAAGGAATTTTGGAGTGAATTATTGTGGAGAATTTCCCTAATATGGCAAAGGGAACAAGCATCAAAGAACAACAAACACAAAGAACCCCCCTCAAAATCAATAAGAATAGGTCCATACCCCATCATCTAATAGTAAAATTTATAAGTCTTAGTGAAAAGAGAAAATCCTGAAAGCAGCCCAGCACAAGAAGTCTGTAACATATAATGACAAAAATATTAGGTTGGGAGCAGACTTATCCACAGAGACCTGGCAGGTGAGAAAGGACTTGCAGGATATATTCAGAGCACTAAACAAGAAAAATAGGCAACCAGGACAAACAAAAACTAAAAGAATTTGCAACAGCAAAACATCGCTAAGGAAATATTGAAAGGGGTCCTATAAACAAAGAGAGAGCCTAAAAGTAATAGACCAGAAAGCAACAGACACAGTATACGGTAACAGTCACCTTACAGGTAATACAATGGCACTAGATTCATATCTTTAAATAGTTACCCTGAATGTAAATGGGCTAAATGTCCCAATCAAAAGATATAGGGTATCAGAATGGATAATAAAACAAGAACCATCAATATGCTGTCTACAAAAAACTCATTTTAGATCTAAAGACACCTCCAGATTTAAAGTGAGGGGGTGGAAAACAATTTACCATGCTAATGGACAGCAAAAGTAGGCCGGGGTGGCAATCCTTCTATCAGACAAATTTTATTTTAAACTAAAGACCATAATAAGTGATGAAGAAGGGCATTACATCATAGTTAAAGGGTCTGTCCAACAGGAAGATCTAACAATTTTAAATAGCTATGCCCCTAACATGGGAGCAGCCAATTACATAAGCCAATTAATAACAAAATCAAAGAAACACATAAAAAATAATATAATAATAGTATTATTTTAACACTCTCACTGAAATGGACAGATCATCTAAGCAAAAGATCAACAAGGAAATAAAAGCTTTAAATGACTCACTGGACCAGGTGGACATCACAGATATATTCAGAACATTCCATCCCAAAGCAACAGAATACACAGTCTTCTCTAGTACACATGGAACATTCTCCAGGATAGATCACATCCTGGGTCACAAATCTGGTCTCAACCATTACCAAAAGATTGGGATCATTCCCTGCAATGCTCTGAAGCTAGAACTCAATCACAAGAGGAAAGCTGGAAAGAACTCAAATGCATAGAGGTTAAAAAGTATCCTAATAAAGAATGAATGGGCCACCCAGGAAATTAAAGAAGAATTAAAAATATTCATGGAAACAAATGAAAATGAAAACACAACTGTTCAAAATCTTTGGGACACAGCAAAGGCAGTCCTGAGAGGAAAGTATATTGTGATACAAGCCCTTCCCAAGAAACAAGAAGGGTCTCAATGACACAGCTTAACCCTACATTTAAAGGAGCTGAAGAAAGAATAGCAAAGAAAGCCTAAACCCAACAAGAGAAGAGAAATAATAAAGATCAGAGCAAAAATTAATGAAACAGAAACCAAAAGAACAGTAGAATATGAATATATCAACAAAACTAGGAGACGGTTCTTTGAAAGAATTAATAAGATTGATAAACCTCTGACCAGACTTCTCAAAAAGAAAAGAGAAAGGACCCAAATTAATAAAATCATGAATGAAAGAGGAGAGATCACAACCAGCACCAAAGAAATACAAAAAACTATAAGAACATATTATGAGCAACTATACACCAACAAATTTGACAATCTGGAAAAAATGGATGCATTCCTAGAGATGTCCCAAAACTGAACCAGGAAAAAATAGAGAACCTGAACAGACCCATAACCAGTAAGGAGATTGAAGAAGTCATCAAAAATCTCCCAAGAAACAAGAGTCCAGGGCCAGATGGCCTCCCAGGAAAATTCTACCAAACATTTAAAGAAGAATTAATACCTATTCTCTGGAAATGGTTCCAAAAAATAGAAATGGAAGGAAAACTTCCAAACTCATTTGATGAGGCCAGCATTACCCTGATCCCAAAACTAGACAAAGACCCCATAAAAAAGGAGAATTATAGACCAATATCCTTGATGAACATGGATGCAAAAATTCTCACCAAAATGCTAACCAGTAGGATCGAACAGTACATTTAAAGGATTATTCACCACGATCAAGTGGGATTTATTCCTGGATGGCAAGTTTGGTTCAACATCCACAAATCAATCAATGTAATACAATACATTAATAAAAGAAAGAACAAGAATCATATGATACTCTAAATAGATGCTAAAAAAGCATTTGACAAAGTACAGCATCCTTTCTTGATCAAAACTCCTCACAGTGTTGGGATAGAGGGTACATACCTCGTATCATCAAAGACATCTATGAAAAACCCACAGCAAATACCATTCTCAATGGGGAAAAACTGAAATCTTTTCCCCTAAGGTCAGGAACACGGCAGAGATGTCCAATGTCACCACTGCTATTCAACATAATACTAGAAGTTCTAACCTTAGCAATCACACAACAAAAAGAAAAGACATCTGAATCAGCAAAGCAGTCAAACTTTCATACTTTGCAGATGATATGATACTTTATGTGGAAAACCCAAAAGACTCCACTCCAAAACTACTAGAACTCATACAGGAATTCAGTAAAGTGTCAGGATATAAAATCAATGCACAGTAATCAGTTGCATTTCTATATACCAACAAGATAGAAGAAAGAGAAATTAAAGAATCAATCCCACTTACAATTGCACTCAAAGCAATAAGATACTAAAGAATAAATCTAACCAAAGAGGTAAAGAATCTGTACTCAGAAAACTACAGAGTACACATAAAAGTAATTGAGGAAGACACGAAGAAATGGAAAAACATTCCATGCTCATGGATTGGAAGAAAAAATATTGTAAAAATGTTCTATACTACCTATAGCAATCTACACATTTAATGCAATCCCTCTCAAAATACCATCAACTTTTTTCAAAGAAATGTAACAAATAATTCTAAAATTTGTACGGAACCAGAAAAGACCCTGAATGCTGAAAAAGAAAGCCAAAGTTGCTGGCATCACAATTCCAGACTTTAAGCTCTATTACAAAGCTGTCATCATCAATCCAGTATGGTCCTGGCACAAAAACAGAGACATAGACCCATGGAACAGAACAGAGAACCCAGAATGGACTCTCAACTCTATGGCCAACTAATCTTGAATGAAAAGAAAGACAGTCTCTTCAACAAATGGTTGGGAAAATGGGACAGCAACATGCACAAGAATGATACTGGACCATTTCCTTACACCACACATGAAAATAGACTCAAAATGGATGAAAAGCCTCAATGTTCGACAGGAATCCATCAAAATCCTTGAGGAGAACACAGGCAACAAACTCTTCGAACTCAGCCACAGCAACTTCTTCCTAGAAACATCACCAAAGGCAAGGGAATCAAGGGCAAAATTGAACTATTAGGACTTCATCAAGATCAAAAGCTGTTGCACAGCAAAGGAAATAGTCAACAGAACTAAAAGACTATCAATAGAATGGGAGAAGATATTCGCAAATGACATATCAGATAAAGGGCTAGTAACTTGTACAGGAATTTAGTAAAGTGTCAGGATATAAAATCAATGCACAGAAATCAGTTGCATTTCTCTACACCAACAACAAGACAGAAGAAAGAGAAATTAAGGAATCAATCCCAATTACAATTGCACCCAAAACTAGAAGATACCTAGGAATAAACCTAAACAAAGAGGCTAAAAATCTATACTCAGAAAACTATAAAGTACTCATGAAAGAAATTGAGGAGACACAAAGAAATGGAAAAATGTTCCATGCTCCTGGATTGGAAGAACGAATACTGTGAAAATGTCTATGCTACCGAAAGCAATCTACACATTTAATGCAATCCCTAACAAAATCCCACCCATTTTTTTCAAGGAAATGGAACAAATAATCCTAAAATTTATATGGAACCAGAAAAGACCTCGAATAGCCAAAGGAATATTGAAAAAGAAAGCCAAAGTTGGTGTCATCACAATTCCGGACTTCCAGCTCTATTACAAAGCTGTCATCATCAAGACAGCATGGTACTGGCACAAAAACAGACACATAGATCAATGGAACAGAATAGAGAGCCCAGAAATAGACCCTCAACTCTGTGGTCAACTAATCTTCAACAAAGCAGGAAAGAATGTCCAATGGAAAAAAGACAGCCTCTTCAATAAATGGTGTTGGGAAAATTGGACAGCCACATGCAGAAAAATGAAATTGGACCATTTCCTTACACCACACATGAAAATAGACTCAGAATGGATGAAGGACCTCAATGTGAGAAAGGAATCCATCAAAATCCTTGAGGAGAACACAGGCAGCAACCTCTTTGACCTCTGCCGCAGCAACATCTTCCTAGGAACATCGCCAAAGGTAAGGGAAGCAAGGGCAAAAATGAACTATTGGGATTTCATCAAGATCAAAAGCTTTTGCACAGCAAAGGAAACAGTTAACAAAACCAAAAGACAACTGACAGAATGGGAGAAGATATTTGCAAACGACATATCAGATAAAGGGCTAGTGTCCAAAATCTATAAAGAACTTATCAAGCTCAACATCCAATAAACAAATAATCCAATCAAGAAATGGGCAGAAGACATGAACAGACATTTCTGCAAAGAAGACATCCAGATGGCCAACAGACACATGAAAAAGTGCTCCACATCACTCGGCATCAGGGAAATACAAATCAAAACCACGATGAGATATCACCTCACACCAGTCAGAATGGCTAAAATTAACAAGTCAGGAAATGACAGATGCTGGCGAGGATGCGGAGAAAGGGGAACCCTCCCACACTGTTGGTGGGAATGCAAGCTAGTGCAACCACTCTGGAAAACAGCATGGAGGTTCCTCAAAAAGTTGAAAATAGAACTACCCTATGACCCAGCAATTGCACTACTGGGTATTTACCCTAAACATACAAATGTAGTGATCCGAAGGGGCACGTGAACCCGAATGTTTATAGCAGCAATGTCTACAATAGCCAAACTATGGAAAGAGCCTAGATGTCCATCAACAGATGAATGGATAAAGAAGATGTGGTATATATATACAATGGAATACTATGCAGCCATCAAAAGAAATGAAATCTTGCCATTTGTGACAACGTGGATAGAATTAGAGGGTATCATGCTTAGTGAAATAAGTCAATCAGAGAAAGACAACTATCATATGATCTCCCTGATATGAGGAAGTGGAGAAGCAACATGGGGGGTTAGGGGGGTAGGAGAAGAATAAATGAAACAAAATGGGATCGGGAGGGAGACAAACCATAAGTGACTCTTAATCTCACAAAACAAACTGAGGGTTGCTGTGGGGAGGGGGATTGGGAGAGGAGGGTGGGGTTATGGACATTGGGGAGGGTATGGTGCTATGGTGAGTGCTGTGAAGTGTGTAAATCTGATGATTCACAGACCTGTACCCCTGGGGATAAAAATGCATTACATGTTTATAAAAAAATAAAAAACTTTTAAAAATGAAAAAAAAAGATAAAGGGCTAGTATCCAAAATCTATGAAGAATTTATCAAAGTCAACACCCAAAGAACAAATAATCCAATCAAGAAATGATCAGAAGACATGAACAGACATTTCTGCAAAAAAGACATACAGATAGCCAACAGACACATGAAAAAGTGCTAATAGCACTTGGCATCATAGAGATACAAATCAAGATGAGATCAATGAGATACCACCTCACACCAGTCAGAATGGCTAAAATTAATAAGTCAGGAATTGACAGATGTTGCCGAGGATGTGGAGAAAGGGGAACACTCCTCCACTGCTGGTGGGAATGTAAGCTGGTGCAGCCACTCTGGAAAACAGCATGGAGGTTCCTCAAAAAGCTGAAAATAGAGCTACTCTATGACCCAGAATCACACTTGTGGTATTTACCCTAAAGATACAAATGTAGTGATCTGAAGGGGCACATGCACACATATGATTATAGCAGCACTTTCCACAATAACCAAACTATGGAAGTAACCTAGATGTCCATCAACAGGTGAATGGATAAAGAAGAAGTGGTATATATACACAATGGAATACTATGCAGCCATCAAAAGAAATGAAATCTTGCCATTTGCAACAACATGGATGGAACTAGAGAGTATTATGCTGAGTGGAATAAGTCAATTAGAGAAAGACAATTATCATATGGTCTCTCTGATGTGAGGAATTTGAGAGGCAGGGTGGGGGACTTGGGGGGTAGGGAAAGAAAAAATGAAACAAGATGGGATCAGGAGGGCAAAAACCATAAGATTCTATATCTCACAAAACAAACTGAGGGTTGCCAGGGGTAAAGGGATAGGGAGATGGTGGTTGGGTTATGGACATTGGGGAGGGTATGTGATATGGTGAGTGTTGTGAAGTGTATAAGCCTGATGATTCATAGAGCAAATGAATACATTTGCTCTGGGGCAAATAATACATTATATGTTAATAAAAATAATTTTAAAAAAAGAATGAAGTCTTGCCATTTGCAACAATGTGGTGGAGCTAGACTGTATTATGCTAAGTGAAATAAGTCAGAGAAAGACAAATACCATGTTTTCACTCATATGTGGAATTTAAGAAACAGAACACATGAATATATGGTAAGGGGAGGGGGGATACAAGGAAACAAACTGTAAAAGACTCAACAACAGAGAACAAACTGAGGATTGCTGGGAGGTAGGTGGACATGTGATGGGCTAAATGGGTGATGGGCATTAAGGAGGGCACTTGTGATAAACACCAGGTGTTGAATGGAAGTGTGGAATCACTAAAATCTACACCTGAAACTAACTGTTCATTGTATGTTAACTAACTGGAATTTAAACCAAAGAGAGAGAGAGATGATTTTTATATCTATAAAGGAATAGAGAAAGCTACTGTGGAATAAAAAGTATAATTGTAAAGGAAACAGTCTGTGAACATTATAAATATAATTGTCAGATTAAAAAAAGGAAAATATTCCCTCAAACAAAAGTCTAAGTAGCAGAAGGAACACAGCAGGAAATCAAATTAGATGTCTGGAAGATGACATTAAAGTACATTTTTAGAACATATTGGGGAGGAGTGGATTGAGAGAGAGCAAAGCTAGGAAAGAAAGGCTGTGAGGAATGGAGGGTACAGGTGAGTCAATGTCTGTCTGACAGAATTTCCAAATGGTGAAGAAGAGAACAGAGAGATGGGAAACCATAATAGCAGAAGTAATGAAAGATACACTTCCTTAAGTTGAAGACTATTGTTTTGGAAAAAAAAAAAACCTGGAAAATGGCACATTATGATGCATTGCTTGCAAAAATGGACATGATCAATCCCCTCTCCCTTCCCTGTATTCCTGCCCCTTTGCAATGTGACTTGAAGCTCCTCACACTGAGGAGTGGAATCTATTTCTCCACCCCTTGAATCTGATAATGTGAGCTGAGCTACTGGATTAGCACAGACACATGAGTGACTGCAGCCAAGAACGGAAAAATTGCTAGCCCACTATCCTGAAGGAGCCAAAGGAACTAGCTATTTGGATATCTGATGGAAGTTTATTTCAGTCATAGATTAGCATGTGCAAAGGTCCTGAGGGGAGAAAATGTCTATCATTTCTGATGAAAAGCAAGGTCAGTTTGTCTGAAGTAGAGTAAATGATGAAAGGAGGGTTAGGGGATGATATGAGAGGAGTGTGGTAAATTACACAAATGGCTATCTATCTATCTATCTATCTATATATGTATGTTAGAAAAGGGAATTATAGAGGCCCCTGGGTGGCTCAGGGGGTTAAGCCGCTGCCTTCGGCTCAGGTCATGATCTCAGGGTCCTGGGATCGTGCCCCGCATCGGGCTCTCTGCTCAGCGCGGAGCCTGCTTCCTCCTCTCTCTCTCTGCCTGCCTCTCTGCCTACTTGTGATCTCTGTCAAATAAATAAATAAAATCTTAAAAAAAAAAAAAAGAAATGAATGTCCAATAAAATATTTCTTAAGTTGGGCACCTGGATGGCTCAGTGGGTTAAGCC
Organism: Mustela nigripes; assembly: GCF_022355385.1. NCBI lineage: Eukaryota > Metazoa > Chordata > Mammalia > Carnivora > Mustelidae > Mustela > Mustela nigripes. The sequence goes on from NC_081575.1 coordinate 11,611,307, forward strand.
GCTGCCTTCGGCTCAGGTCATGATCTCCGGGTCCTGGGATCGTGCCCCGCATCGGGCTCTCTGCTCAGCGTGGAGCCTGCTTCCTCCTCTCTCTCTCTGCCTGCCTCTCTGCCTACTTGTGATCTCTCTCTGTCAAATAAATAAAAATATTTTTTAAAAAAGAAAAGGGAATTATATATATATATATATGTATATATGTATATACATGTATGTATACATGTTTAGAGACAATTTTAGACTTAAAGTCTATTTTGTCTGATATAAACAGAACTACCTCTGCTTTCTCTTGGTTACCATTTGCAAGAAAGGACTTTTTCAGTCCCTTCACTCTCAGCCTATGTGTGTTTCATTCTAAAGGGAGTCTCTCTCATAGGCAGCATATCACTAGATCATGTTTCTTTATCCATTCTATGCCTTTTGATTGGTAAGTTTAATGCATCGACATTCAAAGTAATTGCTGATAAGTGAGGATTACTGTTGCCATTTTGTAGTTTTGTTTGTCTTTATACTTCTCTGTTGTGCTCTGGAGCTCTCCTAGAGCATTCTCATTGGCACATACTTGTTTATTCATTGTTTCTGTTGTTTTTGTAGGAGAGATGAGCATTGCGACTTCCTAATTTACCACCTTGCTAACATGAGAGTAGAGACAATTTTCAATAACTCAGAGACTATTTGAAAATATTCTCTGAAATGGAAACATTCATTCACAAGGGCTCCACCCTCATGACCCAATCACTCCCCACATGCCCTACCTCCATGATGAATCCTTTCAAAATTCAGTGGCTTAAGTTAATAACCTTTTATTATCATGAGGCTATGAATTAGCTGGGCATTTCTTCCCACTTTTTGCTAGGCTCACACTGGATATTTGGTTTCAACATACGAATTTTGGGAGAGATAGACATTCATTCTGTAGCACCTAGCACCCTATAACTTGCTCTGGCCAACAGAATGTGGTAGACATGATGATGTGCCAGTTCCGTCTCTAGGCTTGAGAGTTTGGTCCCTTCTAAATCTTCTCTTCAGTTCCTGCTGTGTCATAAGAATAAGGCTGCTGGAGAACAAGAAAACATGTGGAATAGACCCCAAATGTCCCAGCTGGGGCCATCCTAGGGTAGGATAGTGCTAGTGACCCCCAAATATGTGAGAGGACACAGTCAACAGCAGCACAGCTCTGTGTCTGTCTGATCCATGGCTGATGGCGACCATTAACGGATTCCCTATTTCCATACCTGTTGCAAAGTGACTTGGCACTTCTACCCATTAAAGGGTCACGTTTTGATTCCCCCAAATCTTTCTTTAATCTGGGACCCATTGTGACTTACTTTGGCCTGCTGAACCTGGAAGAAGTGACTATGTGCCCGTTCTGTCAATAGGCCTTGAGAAGTTTTGCATGCTCCTACTCTCCCTCTTGGAACTCCGCCATGCTATGAGAACATGCCTGGTCTAATCTGATGAAAGATCATGTGATTGGGAGCCTGGTTATCCCAGCCAAACCCCAAATATGTGAGAGAGCCCACCCAAGATCACCACAGCTTTTTAACTAATCCAGAGCTAACTACAGACTCAAAAATGAGCCTAGCAAAAAGTGGGAAGAAATGCCCAGCTAACTCATAGCCTCATGATAATAAAAGGTTATTAACCTAAGCCACTGAATTTTGAAGGGGTTCATCATACCACAGTAGGGAAGCAGCACAGGCCCTACCAACAAAGTACCTTGGAAGAAGGTGAGTTTGTGTAACTTTTCTGGGGCAGTCATTGTATTACCACTAAATTCAAACTTGGGCTTACAGAGATGGGACATCTTTATCCATGTTGATCTTTGATCTAAGACTTTAAATGGCTTTTTTGTCCATTTATAAATAAGAAAACATGCAAATAATATCAGTCCCTGGATTAGCAGGAGAGGGGGAGACTGAGAAACAGTAAGGAAATATAACAAACATAAAATTACAATTGAAGTTCATCATCTTAGTTGTCTGGTGTTTTGTGCTGGTGCTTATGGTAAGCAAACTAAATATGAATTATACATGTGTACAGAAATAAACCCACCCAAACTTCCTAGATAAAAATTTTAATCTATTTTTGACACTGGCTATAGTTTCAGATATTCTTATTCTTAATTGCTATTTGCAAAGGTAAACTGGTATAGTACTAAGATAATAAACATTTATCTAAAGGTCTTTAATAAACGGGTTCAATATTAAAGCTGCTCTCAATAACAGAAAAAAAAATACTAGTTCCCTTAAAAATAAAGCATAATGATAACTTCCAGATAACTGCCCAATATCCACTTTGAACTACACATGTCCTACACTTTTGAATTCCCTGGATAGAGACTTTTCCTTGCAGACAGCTGGGGTTTGAGGAAAACTGATGGAGATTGTCTGAAGCTATACAACTTACAGCCATTTTGAAGAAACATATGCTATGAAAAAGAAAAATGAAGGCTGCTAAATTGCGACTGAGGCTAGCAGGGCTGCAATTTGAACACATGGTATGGTTTCATACACGGCATAGTTTAATAAAATCAGTAGAAAAGGCGAAAAACCAGTTGCACAAAAACACAACTAAAAATCAGATTAATAAAGCCCTCATTAAATCCAGGAAAAAGGAAACACTGACTTAAAAGCAATCACATGAACCTGCGGCATAGTTTGAAAAAAGTCATCTTCTTGATTCTTCATGAAAGTGGATAGTAGCCACCCTGCTATCTTGTTCCACCTGGAATATCCTGTTCTTGTGAAGGAAGCTGGGACACCTTCAAAGATGCCTTGGTTGTGGCATAGGAGTCAGCGTGAAATCACTTGCACTGGTCTATGAAAATTTGAGCCTTAAAAAAGTGATTACGGTACCCTGGAACCAGTGAAGTCTACAAAAGGCCAAATGTCTGTGATGCTGCCCAAAAGGGACAACATAAAGTGAGCAAGAAACAATTTGTGTAAAATACGTATGTGACTGCAATTCTCAGGATCGGGACCACCTGGGTCAGGATGTTAAATCAGATCTATGTTCTCACACCTACCAGGGACTTGGGGCAGACTCTGCACAGGCATCTGGGCCCACCCTCATTTTTCATGTTGCGGCTAAGGACGGGACCTTTTTGATGCTGAGTTTGGTTCAAAATGGAGGCGTATGTTTTGGTGAGTTTATCCTGAATGATATAACATACACATATAAAAAGGCAGCGGGTACAACCCGCTGGGGTCTTGTGCCCAGACCCCATCCTGTAGTGGAGATTTGCAGCTACCTACTCCCAGGGATCCTACACACCCAAGAGCAGCTTTGCTGAGATGTGGAAAAAAAAAAACGGAGACTCTGTACCACACTTTGAAAGGGGGGACATGTTTTAATCACTAAAAATAAGAAATGCATGCAAGAAGGGAGAAGACTTGGTGCTAACCATGAAACCAGGCAAACATACTATCTCAATAAACTATTAAGTTAAAGTCCTAAAATAGGAACAGTATAGTGTACGCATCCAAAAGTATTTTGAAGTCTAGGCAAGGGGCAGTGGTTCATCAAGAATTCAGCTTTGTCGATCCAGGAGAACTCCATCTTAAGAGGAAACTACAGCTTGCAGATGTTACTCCCTACTAGGAACTCTGCGGGCAGAGTTATCTGGAAGAGATGGTAGGGGAAATCAAAAGTATGCTAAAGACCTTGTCTTGTTGGGGTAAGAGTGTCCCATTCCTAGCCTTCATTCTAGACTAGGAATGGCCACACTGACTGAAATGCAGGCAAAGTTTCTAGCAAGCAAAGGCATCAGGTTTAGAGTAACGGATAGAAACTTCCAGAGGAGTTCAAGGTCACAGATAAATTTTGATAGGCCCCAAACCATTCTCAAGGAAATAGACTGACTATCCTTCCCTAGAGAGGATTCAGAAACTGGGGAAAGGTTTAAATTGAGGTGATGTTGACCAGCACTACCATTAAGGAAAGAGGTGAGGGGTTAATATCAATCTCAAAGTTAAGTTATTTTAGGACATGGTCCAAATGTCCTGGTTCAGTAAACAAATGCTTTAGGGTTTCATGGTCAAAAATAAAGTCTCTTTCCACAGTTTTGTGACCAGAAATGTTTCTGCTCCCTGAAGATGCCCACCGTCCTGTAATGGAAAATTATTACGATGGAAGAAGTACTTATCTTGTAAGACAGGTACCTAGAGTCTTCGTGGTTGGGTAGAACTCAGGAAAGATAGGGAAGAAGTAGTGAACAAAACAAATGAAATAAAGGAAGGAACAAAGGCTGACATATGAGGGAGTGAGGAAACCAGTCTGACTGGCATAGATCTGCAGGCAAATAGAGAACGGGAAGGGTTATGTAGGGAAGTCATGGAGGACTGGCATGTCGCGGGAGGGGGAGTTTAGATTTAATTAGGAACTGAGTTATATGAAGAAAATGATATTTTAAGAAGGTAATCTGACAGCAATTAACAGGATGTTCAGGAGTGGAAGGATATAAAATCTTGATGATAAGATCCTGAGCAAGGGGCAGGAGACTGGTAAGAAATGAACAAATACTAGGCACATTTAAAAGCAGGCTTTGCTTTATTTTTTATTACAAAGGTATGATGTGCTCATTTTAAATGTTTTAATGATACAAACGTATAGGAGGTAAAAAAAAATGTGTGTATATATATATACACACATATACATGCATATATATATATATATGCAACCACTATTAAAAGTGATATTTCAGGAGTGCCTGTGTGGATCAGTTAGTTAAGTGTCCAACTCTTCATCTCAGCTCAGGTCTTTTTTTTTTTTTTAATTTTATTTATTTATTTGGCAGAGATCACAAGTAGATGGAGAGGCAGGCAAAGAGAGAGAGGAGGAAGCAGGCTCCCTGCTGAGCAGAAAGGCCGATGCGGGGCTCGATCCCAGGACCCTGGGAACATGACCTGAGCTGAAGGCAGAGGCTTTAACCCACTGAGCCACCCAGGCACCCCATTAGCTCAGGTCTTAATCTCAGGGTTGTGAGTTCAAGCCTTGCATTGGGCTCCATATATGGAGCCTACTTAAAAAAAAAAAAAAAAAAAGAATATTTCAAACTCCTAAACCACTATAGGAAAGGAAGACATGCACCTTGACAAATCTAGCAAGAAGAGGGAAAAAAAATGACAGAATTATAAATATTACAGAATTGTAATAAATGTGAAAGTTTTAATTATGAATTAAAAGGTAAATATTCCAGATAGAGTAAAAAGAAAAAAACTCATCATGTACTGTTTTGAAAAGATACGCCTAACCAAAACAACATGGAAAAACTGAAAATATTGAAATGGATAAAGAAAAACCAGACAAATGTTAACAAAAACCAAGTAAAAGTGGCAAAGAAACATCAAGGCAAAAAGCATCAAATGGTTCAAAGAAGGTATCGTTATGTTACAAATTAACACAATCCAATAAGATAATCATGAAATTTAATGCACTGAAAAAGAATTTCAAGTATGTAAAGCAAAAACGTCTAGCAATAAGCGACTATGATAAAATAAGTGGGTGATTTTACATACTTGCAGCAAAAATTTAGATCAAGCAGATAAAAGGGGGAAAGCTGAGTAACAACAAGTATTATTTAATATGTAGAAATGTGATACACTATTACCCAAAAAGAAAATATACATTTGCTTTAACTACCCATGGAATATTTACAAATGTTTATTATATTAGGAAGCCAAAAAATTCCAAAATATATAATCCACGCAGGAAATATTCTACATCCATGAGAGAGTGTGAGCAGTAACAGTGGGGTGGGGGAGGGTAGAAAAACAAAAATCAACTAAAACCTGACTGCGCTGAAATATATAAATACTTCCAAATAACTCTTTCAAACATGTTTGAAGCAACAAAACCAGGATTATGGTAGCACTGCAGGTGGAAACTCGGGGATACGGTCAAACATGTATCCAGAGGAAAGTTTATCCTTAATATGCATTAAGTAGAAAAGAAGAAAGACTGAAAAATAAACTAGCATTCACCTAGCTAATCTAAAAGGAAATCAAACAGAATCAAAGAACACAGAAGTATTAACGAAAGCAGAAAGTGGTATTTTAAAAACAACTTGTAAAAGTGATTAACTGAAAATAGGATATACAAATCTATGAACAGTCAGTCCTATTAAGAAAAGAAAAAAAGGGGATATAGTCACATATATGCAAATTAAGACACATTAGAATATATTATGCACAATTTCTAATCAATACATTTGAAAATCCAAATGAAATGGAAGAGTTTTACCAACTGACCCAAGGAGAGGTGGAAAACTTACATAAACTGATCTCAAAGCAAAAAGGACACTCTTAAATACAGAGAACAGACTGGTTGCCAGAGGGGAGGTGGATGGAGAGATGAGTGACATAGATAAAGGGGATTAAAAGTACACTTATCAGGACGCCTGGGTGGCTCAGTGGGTTAAGCCTCTGCCTTCGGCACAGGTTATAGTCTCAGGGTCCTGGGGTCGAGCCCTACATCGAGCCCCGCATCGAGTCCCGCATCGGGCTCTCTGCTCAGTGGGGAGCCTGCTTCCCCCTCTCTCTCTGCTTGCCTCTCTGCCTGCTTGTGATCTCTGTCTCTGTCTCTGTCTCTGTCAAATAAATAAATAAAATCTTTTTTTAAAAAAGTATCATTATCTTAATGATCACTGAGACATGTATAGAATTGTTAAATCATTATATTGCATACCTGAAACTAATAGGAACTGTGTGTTAATTTCCTCTTCAATAGAAAATAAAAATGAAATTTTAAGAATAAAAATTCATACACATATAAAAGAAATAGAAAGATCTATATTTCTACCCTTCCTCTCCCGAAACAAGCACGAGGACAAAATGGTTTTGTGGGTATTACCAACTTTTCAAAGGAACAGGCTGTGTCTAAATTTACACTGTAAAATAAGAAAAAGAATTCAAGTTTGTTCACAAGTACACACAATCATGATATTTAATCAGGAAAAGGACATCACACCAGGAAAACTGTAAGTGAGAGTTTACCAGCAAGTGTGCTATGGATGGGATGTAGGTGTGATTTATCTCCTAAGGCCTTGGGGGCAAACACGCAGAGCCCGAGAAGCCAACTGCCTCTGCCATCAGCAATTCTGCCCATTTACCCCAGAGTGCCACAATGTGAAAAAGGTAAAGAGGCACTGCTCTAGGCACTTGTTAACATAGAGTTTATATCCTAAATTAAATATCGACATAGGCAAAACACCACTAACAACTCAGTGTTATTCCAAGAATACATGCATATCTCAACATTAGGAAACCTAATAGTGTAATTACCCACATTAATGGATAAAAGAGAATAACCATATTATCAGCCTGGCAGATGCCAAAAAAGACATTTATACCATTCTACATTCCTTCCTGACAAAACTATAAACCAATCAGGAATCAAGACCTGAAGGGTATTCTCATAACTCGAAAAAGGTTACCCATCAGAAACAAGGACAATCATAGCTTTTTTAATGGCAATCATCATATTTTAAAGTGAACAATGGTATTTGTTTTAAAGTAAAAAAACAAGAGGATCCCTCTCTTTATTAATCAGTATAAATCTGTATTGTCCTAGGAGTCATAAGATCTTTATCAGTGTTATAGAAGAAAAAAATAGATATAAACATTAGCAAAAAAAAGATAAATATTCCATTTTTTGTAGCTGACATGACTGTGTACCTAGGAATTCAAGCTAATTAACTGGAGAAATACTATAAAGCTAAGAAAAAAGTTTAATATGAGGTCTGGATACAAGATAGATACATGTAAAACTCTATATTGTAAAGATGTCAGTTCTTGACACAAAAGGTCAGAGGCAATTCAAGGGATTTTCTTCTAATAGAAGCTGACAAGTTGACTCTAAAATTCATCTGAAAAAAGGAAATGTACAAGAATAGCCAATTCTGAAAGATAAAAAGAAAAACGAAGGGGGAAGAGAACACCCATCAGATTTCAAAACACATTATAATGCATACCCATATAAGCATACCCATATACTGTATGATCGAAAAAGAATTCCAAATTAGTGCAGACATGATACAGTAAACACAGTAAGTAAATTAGGAAAACTATCTCTTCTGAAAAAAAAAAAATGTAGGTCCCTACTTTCAAACACACACACACACACACACACACACACACACACCCCAATGCCATTTGGACATATGAATTAAAACACTAAGCAATAAAAAAATATACAACATTTTGAAGAAAATAGTCTTTTTAAAATGTCAAAATACAGATGCCTACCCAAGTATGAGACAAAGCCAAGAAATTACAAAAGGAAAATTAGTATGTTTACCTATTTCCATAAAATTAGATCTTTAAGGCAATACCACCATAAATAAGCTTTTAAAAAGACAAATGACAAAAAAAATGACAGACATCTGTGGCAGAAGGCAGACAAAAAGATATCAGCTCTAATATGCAGAGACCTCCTACAAATCAACAAAGAAAAAAGAGAAAAGATTCAACAGAAAAATAGGTGAAGGTTATGAACAAACATTCTCCAACAGAAGAAATATAAATAGCTAATAAATACATTAAAATTGCTTAATTTTACGAGTTATTAGGGGAAAATAACTTAATGGAATGAGATTGGATTTTTCATCCAAAATGCTGACAAATTAAAAAGAATGATCATTTTCAGCATGCCGGTGGGGCAATTTGGCTCAAACACTTTGATCTAGCCATTATACTCTCCAGTACCAGCCTGTAAAAATACTTCTCAATGAGCAAAAGATAGATGAAAAAGAACGCCTTTTGTAGCATTATCTGTAATAGCAAACAAACTGTTAACAAGCTAAAGATTTACCATGTGGAAACAGTTGGGTAAATTATATAGCCAACCTTACTATGGCATTTGACCAGCTGCTACAATGACTTTCTATCGAGCAGGGGGTGGGGAGGGCAGGTTGTAGAATACTATGTATAGGATGGTTTCATTTTGTAAAACACACCAAGGACACATGCACATAGAAAAAGAACTTGGGGGGCACCTGGGTGGCTCAGTGGGTTAAACCTCTGCCTTTGGCTCAGGTCATGATCTCAGGGTTCTGGGATCAAGCCCCACATCGGGCTCTCTGCTCGGCAGGGAGCCTGCTTCCCCCTCTCTCTCTGCCTGCCTCTCTGACTACTTGTGATCTCTCTACCTGTCAAAAAATAAATAAAATCTTTTTAAAAAGAGAGAGAGAGACCTTGGAAGATACGAAGCAAACAATCATGGCTGTCTCTGGACAGTGGGACTGGGAGAGGGATACTTTCACTTGTTACTTTATTTACTGCTGCACCTGTTACTTTTATAATAAGCATATACTACTTTTGTAACAACAAAAAGTTAGCTTACTTCATAATATCTGGATTAAAAAACAAGTATAAGGGGCGCCTGGGTGGCTAAGTGGGTAAGGCCACTGCCTTCGGCTCGGGTCATGATCTCAGGGTCCTGGGATCGAGTCCCGCATCAGGCTCTCTGCTCAGCAGGGGGCCTGCTTCCCTTCCTCTCTCTCTGTCTGCCTCTCTGCCTACTTGTGATCTCTCTCTGTCAAATAAATAAATAAAATCTTTTTAAAAAATAAATAAATAAAAAACAAGTATAAGAAAGTATAAAAATGATATGAAATCTCACTATGCAAAGGCAATTGTTATCAACATGTCAAAACCTTTTCAGTCCCTGTTACACATGTTTAATGTATTTGAGATCTTACTCTATGTAATTTAGGGCTTGTTTTTCAATTACTATAATATTGTATTTTCTATTTTATAGAAAATTTAGAGAACAAAGAGCCACAAGAGAATAAAAAGCCCATGCACTCCAACCACCCAAAGATAACTATGTAAGAAAATATGAAATTTGAGTGCTATGAATTATTTTGCGATTAATCCGCACACACTGTCCTAGACCACGCACACTGTCTCATTGATCTATATGTGGCCCGCTTTTATTTTTATCTATTAAATTATTTTTGTTAATTTTCATATTACTTACACAATTATTAGTCAATGACATGCTTTAACTTATATAATGAATGCCCACCCACCCACTGAACCTGAGCACTAGAATACAGACAATAACTTCTATTCATTTCCCTGATCCTCTCCTAGTCCAAGCCCCTTTCCTAAGCCCCAGTGACCATTATCCTGAATTTTTTATTCTCCTTTGCTTTTTAATAAAATATTTTAATCCCAAATATATCTGTACACCTAAATAATACAACATTTAGCTTTACTTGGTTTTGAATAATATAGAAATGGTATCCTATTATATGTAGTCTTCTGGGACTTGATACCTTAATTAACATTATAGAAACACAATCTACCCAGATTATGTCTAGCAGTAGTTCATTCATTTCACGGCTGTATAACATTACAGTGGGTAAATCAACCACAATTTAGTCATTTTCCTTTTCGGATTTTTACTACTAACATGTTAGTGTCACTCTTCTGGTCATTTTTCTGAGGACTTTTATACAGTTTCCTTTCCAAAAATTTGAATATTATACATACTTTCATGTGACCTGTTCCTCCCCCTACTGAGATCTTGCGAACATAGTCCCATTTCGATAAACATTCTTCTGTGGTATAAACTTAAATGGCTCATAGTATTCCATCATACAGTTACCACAAAGTTTTATTTAACCTTCCCCAATTGTTGGATGTCTGGATTGCTTATAATTTTTGTTTTTGCTCTGATAAGCATCACGATGTACTTAACCCTTGACTCAGCAATTCTCCTTTAAGAGCTTCTCCTAAGTAATAGCTGACCAAATTTGTACCCAGTCATGGCCAGGGTGGAACAGACGACACGGTTTGTGCTCCACAACTTGTGTAGTGTCTGTGCTCATCACAGCAATTTTTAGAAGGAAAAAAAAAAAAAACACAGAAAGAACCCAATGTCTACTAAAGGAGATAAGTAAGTTGTGTATTAAAATCAGAACGTAGACTCACAGCTACTGACATGGAAAGATGTTTACAATTTATTGTTAAGTGGAAATAATGGGTTAAATGGCAGTATGATTTCATTTTGTAAAAGAGAATAAACATGCCTCTGAAGGAGGGTGGAAACACATACACCAAAAACTTTATAGCAATTATCTCTAAGTAATGAGTTTATTTGAGATTTTTAACTTTTTCACTTTGCTTGCTTTTACTTTGAAGTATTTTCAACAGTAAAACTTGAATACATGTGTAATAAGATGAATAAATAATGAACTTTCTATGCACAATCATTTAAATTTTTCCTGAATATACTTTTGCACTGAAAGAACTTTGGAAGAAAAAAAGGAAACACCAAGAAGTAAACAAAAATCACACATAATCTTACCCACCTAGAGATAATTAGTTCACAATCTCTAATGTGTTTATTTCTAGTCATTTGTCTTTGATTATATATATTTAAGATAATTGCAATCACACTTTATATAATCTTGTACGCTGATTTTTCACTTAACATTACATAATATCAACATACCATAAATATTTTAATGAAAGAATATTCCAGCACATGGAAATGGCACATTTACTTAATCATGCCCATAAAGTTAGACCCCTAGGTTTTTCTGTTTTTCATTATACCAAATAACTATGTGAGGAACATCTTTGTGCATGAATTATCCACATTTTAGATGATTTCCTTGAACATATTCATTGAAGTGAAAATACTAAGTTAAAAAGTACCAACGTTTTTATATCCCTTGATATAAATTGCCCAAACCTATGGAGTAATAGGGAAAAAAAAAGAAGTCAAGATACCTGGATCTCACGCCCATCTTTAGTACTTGCTGTCTAACCTGATTAGGTAAAACTGATATAAAAACATCCATCTTAATAATCAAATAAAAAAATAGATCCTTCAGTCACCATAAATGTTACTTCCTCAGGAATGCTTTCCTTCACTTTCTAGACTCTCACAGCACCCTATATTTTACTTGTCCTTCATGCCCTTGCAACAACTGATAAATAATTGCTCAATTATTTGTACACTGTCAGTTCCCTAGGTGATCTTAAGCTCCTTTGAAATATGCCTGGCCCACAGCTGGTGCTCAATAAATATTTGTTGAATGAATGAACGAATGAATGAGTAGATGAATGATGGATGAAATGACAGCACTTTGCAAAATAAGTGACTAGATATTTGGAAGGTATTTCAATTTTAATAATAATTATGATGATTCATTTGTTTTACTATGTAGATGATTCCAAATCTTTAAAGATTCCTTGTCTAATCATAATTTCATTATGTAGCTTTAATGTTTGTCAAGCCAGCCAGAGGCATGGTAGCCATGTTGCTGGAAGCACCTGGTAGGAGCTGAGATTTGGGAGAACCAAGTAGTTAGTTCTCCAGGTCAGCAAGCTGAGAGTCAGAGAGTTGTAGTTACAATTAGTTGAATGCAAAGCAGTGGTCAGGAATCTAGGAGGTCAGTGATATTTGAAGAAACAGGTGACTCCTAGAGGTCAGAAACAAACTAATGGTAAATGGTCTACATAATAAGGTGCAAAGTTGAGAATGGTCAGTGATAAGGGAGAGAGTCAAATTCCAAACATCAGTACTCAGAGCATGGAGCTGTGAATATGATTCTAAAGCAAATGGTACTTGAACTCAGTGCTTCCTTAATTATTTCTTCCTTATATTATTTCTGCCCAAATGGTATTAGGAAGTGTTTGTGTCTAGTTCCATATATATGGCAAGGGAATAATAGTAGCTAGTTGAGGAATGAGATCTGTGAATACAAACGGGTTTTGATAGTGAGAGGATGAAGCAAGACCATTTGTAAATAAGATCTGATAATAGTTTGAACATAAAATAGGAGCAATCATGCTTTCGATCCCATAATACTCAACTTGACTTTCAACAGGAGATATTATAGCACAGTGGTTAGGATCATGGACTCTGGCCAACAGGCTAGCTGGGTTCAATAGGCTAGCCAGCTCTATCATTTATTAGTTGTGTCCTTTGGACAAATTACTTCCCCTCTGTGTGTTAGTTTCACCATCTGTAAAACAGGGATAATATTACCTACACCTCAAGGGTTCTTGTGAAGATTAAATGAGGTGATGCACATAAAGACCTTAGAACAGTGCCTGGACGTAGCAAATGCTATGTTAAGTGTTGTTACTATTATTGTTGTTGTTATGATTAACCAGTCTCATAAGACCAAACAAAAATTGGCAGTATAAGAAATGGACAAATACACTGTATTAACATACTCTATCTAAAATAATAAACAGTCTCTAAACAGGAGTTTTTTTCATTAAAATAAGAATTTCACTTGCACCTAATCATAGTTGACTATATAAAAACTATAAGCATTAGCAAAGTAGCAAAATTTATCACAGTAATCCCAGTGATGTGTTTATTTTATAGAAGATGTTTTATGAACACTATCTTAAAAAGTTGTAAATAAATACACATTTCCTAATAGCACAAAAACACTATTAAGCTGCAATACAGTTGAGCCACAGAATCTGGTCTATAAGAAGGAAAGCCTTATTAAATTTTCTGAAGCTAATTCTACTGGAAGCAGGATTATTTGTGTTGGAAGACCTGTCTGTGGAAAAATCTGAACATGGAAAGGCTCGGACTTGGGAAGACTCCTTTTAAAAAGGTCTGGACCTGGGGAATGGTCAAGAAGACCCGGACTATGGAACATGTTAGAATACCTGGATATCGTAGATGCTGGAAGACCTGAATGTTAGAAGACCGGTACCCTGGAGACGTTGGAAGACGTGGATATTGAGCCCGCTGTTGGAAGACTGGGTAGTTGTCGGAAGACGTGGAGATGCTGGAAGACGAGCAGATTCTGGAAGATGCAGGGATGCCAGAAGACGCAGAGATGCCGGAAGATTCAGGGATGCCGGAAGATTCAGGGATGCCGGAAGATTCAGGGATGCCGGAAGACGCAGAGATGCCGGAAGACGCAGAGATGCCGGAAGATGCAGAGATGCCGAAGATGCAGAGATGCCGGAAGATGCAGAGATGCTGGAAGGCGAGCAGATGCTGGAAGCCCTGGAGATGCTGGAAGCCCTGGAAATGTAGGAAGACAAGGATTTTCTGGAAGACGTGGCTTAGTTGGAAGACGTGGATGTTCTGGAAGACGTGGATTTTCCGGAAGACGTAAATTTGTTGGAAGACGTAGGTAGGCTGGAAGACATGAATTTGATGGAAGACACACAGCTTTGTTGGAAGACAAGGATTTGCTGGAAGACGTGGATTCTGGAAGCCATGGATCTTCAGGAAGACATGGATTTTCTGGAAGACTTGGAGGTCATTGGAAGACATGTTTTTCCTGGAAGACATTTATTTTTTCTGGAAGACGTGGATTTTCAGGAAGACCCGAATTGTCCGGAAGACCTGGATTTTTTGGTGGAAGACGTAGATTTGCTGGAAGACCTGGAGGTTACTGGAAGGCATGGATTTTCTGGAAGACGTGGATCTCTAGGAAGACGTATATTTGTTGGAAGACCTGGATTTAGTGGAAGACATAAATTTTCTGGAAGACGTGGCTTTATTGGAAGGTCTGGATTTATTTAGTGGAAGACATAAATTTTGTCTGGAAGACGTGGACTGACTGGAAGACTGGATTTGGTGGAAGACATGGATTGACTGGAAGACCTGGATTTTTCCGGAAGCTATGGATTTGACGGAAGACATAGATTTTTCTGGAAGACGTGGATGGAACGGAAGACCTGGATTTCTTTCTGGAAGACATCAATTGACTGGAAGACCTGGATTTTTCTGGAAGACATAAGTTAGCTGGAAGACTTGGATTTGGTGGAAGACATAGTTTTTTCTGGAAGACGTGGATTCGCTGGAAGACCTTGAGATTGCTGGAAGACGTGGATTGTCTGGAAGAACTTGAAAACATTGGAAGATATAGATTTTCTGGAAGACGTGGATTTTCCTGGAAGATGTTGTGGAAGACCTATAATTACTGGAAGACATGGATTATCTGGAAGACGTGAATTTTCTGGAAGACTAGGATTAGCTGGAAGACTTGATGCTGTTGGAAGACTTGGGAGTTGCTGGAAGACCTGGAGTTGTTGGAAGACCTTGACACTGGCGCCATTGGAAACCCTGGACATTGGAGACATTGGAAGCACAGGATGTTGGAGACATTGGAATCCTTGGATTTTGTGGACATTGGTTATTCTGGATACTGGAGACTTTGGAGACCCTGAATGTTGGAATTCATGGGTATGGGAAACCCTGTACCTTGGAGGCCCTAAACATTGGAAGATATAGACAATAGAAGATCTAGACATTTAGAGACCCTAAAATTGGAAGCCCTGGGTATTAGGAGACATTTGGAAAACATGGGTATTGACACATTAATGTTGAGACATAGAATTTGGAAGCTGTAATTTTCATGATGCTGGAAGTCATGGATTTTGGCAGCCCTAGACAGGAGATTTGGATTAAGATGTCAGGATGTTAAAAAACCTAGTCATTCAGACATTGGGGGTGTTGGAACACTTAAACATTAGAAGACCAGGTTCTTGGAGATATTGAAAGACTTGGATGGTGGAACTTGCGATAATGAGACACTATAAAACAAGAATTTAGGAGACACAGAAGGTTGTATGACTGAATTATGTAAGCACTGGAAGATATTAGAAGAGCTGGACTTGGACACAATGAAACACGTGGGCTCTGGAAGACCTATATATAGGAGACACTGGAATATTGGAAACATAGAAAAATCAGAACTTAGAACTCTGGACCCAGAAAGACAAGACCTGGATCTTGAAGACTGTTGGAGAAAGCAGAGGACCTAGACTTTTAATTTCCCTGGTATTGAGGAGATTAGAAAACCCACATTGGAGATGCTTCAGGCCAGAGAATGGAAGACATGGGTGTTGTAACATTTAGAAGATCTGGCAATTGGAGATGTTGGAAGCTATGGTGCTCAGAAAACCTGATGTCAGAGACACTAAAGAATTGAAAGGCCCAATCTTAGAGATGTTAGAAGGTCATGTTGACAGATACTGGCAATGTTGAAAGACTTTCACATTAGGACCTGATATGACATTTAAAGAACTATCAGAAGGCTACTCTAATAGTCTTTATGACTATGACATCTCTTTCCCTAACAATCAAAACACAGAGAAAGGACATTTTAAGAAGGCAACAAAGAGGAAGCAGGAAATTCAAGTAAAAGCAGGTAGTTTGAATGGGTTGGAACCTATTTTCATGGTCTCTGTGAACTAGCTTTCTAGGTCCATACTGTTTGACAGGAGGGAAATGATGAATTATCAAAGAATAAGCAATATCAAGGTTTGGAAATTACTTGGCTTTAGAAAGGAGTCAGCAAATGTTTTCTACAAATAGTTAAGTTTTTAAAGACCATGTGGTTTCTATTGCAACTACTCAACTCTGTCATTATAGTGTAGCCATAAAACAAGTGTTTATGGTTGTTTTGCAATAATATTTTATTTTTTAAAAAAGTTGGACCAGATTTTAATCAAGAGCCCTAGTTTTCCAAGCCTAACTCTTTATGCCAAATCTAGGGTATAGTAAGTATTAAGTACATTCCAGGCTAGCATTCACATGCAAAAGAATGGACAGAGTACTTTGTAACCTGGTGGTTCATAAAAATGAACCATGTATGTGATAATGCTCAGGACATGAGACTAGCAAGAACCTAAGAATGGAGTTTAGATCTCCACTTACTTGTTTCAGGGACCTAACAAGGATATTTGTCTTCAGAGCCAAAATTAAATGGGGAGCATCCAGGACCCCAGGCAGGAGGGGCTAGGGTTCTGGGCAGATACCCTAATTTGGTAGACTGGAAGCTTGAAAAGAAAATTAAAGAAGAAAGTCATTTTTACAGACTGGGACTATCCTTCCAGGACTAAGCACCACTCAACCCAAAGAGAGGGAGTCTCCAGCGCAGGGCAGACAAGAAGTAGCAAATCCCTCACTCTGTCTCCCATGTGCTTCTCATTAGGGCACTCCTCATACTACTGCCAAGTAATCAGGAGCCCACTCTGTTTGTAATGATGGAGGAGAAAAGGAATCAGACTACAGCTTTGTATTCTCATCTCAGGCACTCTGGCTTCAGGTAAGAAGTCTAAATTCTGTTCATACCCACCAGAGCTTAAGTGACAAACTTAGGAGATCAGGGTTGAGTAGCAGGCTGAAGATCCTTAGTGCTGAGTCAGATAGGGCTGAGGAAGACACAGACTATCACATATATTGTATGAAAGAGACCACTGACAAACAAACCCAGTTCCAGTACCCTAGGACTGGGTTGTGATTTAAAGGTGAAGTAGTAGAACATACAGACAATGGGCAGCCACTGAGGCTATATACACTAGGGCATCAAAGACTCCCAGTTAAGACAGTAAAAGGGTTGGGATATGAGTCAGGAGGCCACCATGATAATCCAGGTGAAGTGGTAATGGGGCCTGGAAATAAGGCAGTGACAGCTCTGTTGCTCAACAGATCCAGCACTGGGATTATGATGAATATTCATCATTCTGAAAAGAATGACTTTAAACTTCCTGAATGCTATCAGAATACATGAAATAACCAAGATGTTCAGATGCTAGTTAGGAGGAATTGTCCTCACCAAGTAACACTACATGGATGTCCAATTTTCTCTCAAAAGCAGCTAAGCTAATAACTCCGTGGTTTAAGCAAAGTAGGTTCTGCATAGTTTTATCTTTAGCTACTATTAACACAGTGTGACTTCATTATCTCAATAGTGGACCCAAGT
Source organism: Mustela nigripes (assembly GCF_022355385.1). Lineage (NCBI taxonomy): Eukaryota > Metazoa > Chordata > Mammalia > Carnivora > Mustelidae > Mustela > Mustela nigripes. The sequence continues at coordinate 11,629,014 of NC_081575.1, forward strand.
GGATGGATTATTTTCTAGAGAATAGGAATACAACCATGTGAAAAAAGTCATTAAAAGTAACCACTATATAAATAAATATCATGCAATGATAACTACATTCTAAATAAGTGATATAAATGAAGCTGCAAGTCAAAGAGTAACACAGGGACAAAGGAAGTACTGTTTCAGGTCTCTTTCACAAGCAAGAAAAATACTGAAAATCAATTTTTATTCCTGCTCTCTTCTTAAAACCATCATGCATACCATTTTTTTTTAATTTTTTATTTTTTTTTATTTTATTTTATTTTTTTTTTTTTTGAATTTTTAGATATTTAGTGAGAACATCTGGTGAATACACAGGACATATAAATGAAAGAATCTAACTTTTATGTTTCCTATAATAGGAAATTTTTAAAATCCATCTTGTCCATGCATACCATTTTTGAGAGGAATTAGATAAAATACCAAAATATTAAAATTTTGCAAAGACAGGAGTAAACTATCATATTTAGCTCTATAATGTTTATAATAACAATAACAATAATGGTGATGATAATAATAATAATATCTAATAGCAACAATTTATTGAGCACTTGCTATGTGCCAGGCACTGTATTAAGCATTTCTTGTAATCTCATAGCAATCTAACAATGCAGGTATTTTGACCCCATTTTACAGATTAGAAAGTCAAGTCTGAAACGGTTAAGAAGCATGCCCACCAAAAAAAAAAAAAAAAAGAAGAAGCATGCCCACCATCACATAGTCACATAGTTGGTAGCTGGCAGGGACAAGATTGAAGGCAGGTCTGACTCCACAGCCTAGGCCCTGAGCTGACTTGTCACACCGCAATAGCCCAAGGGTTATGGTGCCAGGACTAAGCACCACTCATCCAAAGAGAGGGAGACCCTCCTCACCCAGGGCAGACAAGAAGCCAGTGGCAAAGCCCCCCTTACCTAAGTCCCATGCTCTTCTCAGTATGGCCCTCATCACACCACTGCCAACTGACCCAGAGCCAACTCTGGGTGTTTGCAAAAATAGGTTAATTGTATCACTGGCTTTACATAGTAATGTAAGAGGAAGTGCGATGTCTGAAGCACAACTAGATTCGTATTTAACTCCTCAACATTCATTATTCGTGTTAATGAAATGTACTGTTTAGCCTTTATTTGATGTTATGGCTCCCAAGAACATATATACTCTGTCCATGCCACAATTTATCTCTGGATTCTTAAACAAACATAGAGCACTGATATCAAGACCATTAAAAGGTAACTCTATGTAAAGTTCAGTGATCAATTATTCCATAGCACAAACAGGGTTCACACACCCCTTTAGACTACACACACTCTCAAAGCCCTTTATTAGCATTCAAGTGGCAGCAGCTCTGAAATCCAAATGTGTGCATTTGCCAATGTGTGCAGAACCTCCTCTGCATTTTGAACTTAAAAGATCTTAAACAAACAAAAGGTTCTTTTGAAGTGTAACACCGGTTTTTTAATATTCTCTACAAAGTTCAGCAACTTGGGCTGCTCTTTCTCCCCACCTCCTTTCCATTCTTTTCTTTTTGCCAGCTGTTAAGTATGTCTGTAAAGAAGAAAACTGCTTGGCACTTCGTAACACTGAACCCAAGAATTTACCTGAACCGTTTGATTCCACCCAAATTGTGTATAAAATCTTCTAAAAGAAATTTCAGCTTGTCAATTTCGGGGACTATTCTTAATGTGAAAAAGGAATAAAAGAAACACCCAGTTACATGCACTTCTATTTCTACCACTTTGCCTATACCAACTTTCAAATTCACCTGTAAGTTCTGCTGACTTGTTAAATTCAGCCATGTTGAAATGTTCTGGCTTTTATCTTTATCAATGATACTTCTTAGATTATTTTAACTGGGTATTACCTTAAACAAGAATTAGATTTATCTCAGTAATGTATTTCAAATGGCCTGGTCCCTAGACAAAAGTTTGCATCTATCAAGTCAAAGTCTAGGCATCCCTCTGACAACTAAATCCATACAGTAGTCAGTTTCCCATTGTATTATTTTATATTAATGGTTCCCAGTTGATGCTCTCCAACTTAAATTTGATTTCTCCAATTCTGGTCAAATTAAGAGAAAAATTTCCAAGGCAATAATCTCAGTGAATGGTAAAATTTATCAGGAAGTTACATTCTCTATAGGCATATGGAACCATTGATTAAACTGGTAAAATAATCATTGACTTAAAACTATTTACCTCTAGATATGATTAAGAATACACCAGTTATCCATGGAACCTGGGAACAGCAACCCTGACACAGAGTTCTCTCTGCTTTGGTTTATGAAAATAGCTACAACATGTGAAGGTGTTTTCCTCATAATATCTATTATTTTCCCCAAGCCCTGTAACTCAGAAGAAAAAGAACAATTACTACAAATAAACTCATAGGAGGCCCTCTCTGTCTTTCCTTTCAGGAAATTGATGTTGTGTTTGTTTCTTTTTTTTCTATGCCTAACTCTCTTTTCGGGAAGGGACTAAACCATGGTCAAACTTGAACCAGAAGCCACCATTTTTAAAATATCAAGAACACAGTGCAGCAACACTACTACTTACCTTGGTCTCTATGAAAGGGCTCAGGTACACTCAAGAAAATTGAAGCAGCTTTCTCTCAACGTAACAATGCCAGAAATAGAGGGACCTTGGAGACCAAGTGGTCCTAATCTCTCATTTGATGGGTAAGGAAAGAGTAGGGTGGTTTGAATAAAACCATCCATTGAGCTAGTAGTAGAGCCAAAATTTGGAATAAAGTTTCCCTAGATCCTGGGCCCACCACCATTTGCATTGTATTTTCTATTACAATTCTGTTTAGACTTAGAGCAGCAGTTAGCAGCCATGGCTGTATATTAAAAAAAAAAAAAAAAAAAAAAAAAACAGTTGAGGAGCTTTCAAAATTTACAGATGCTGACCCCATCCCTGATTCAGCACATCTAGGGGCAGGTCCCAGAACTCTGTATTTTTCAAAGCTCCCTAACATGATCTGGATGCATTGAGAACTGCTATGGCTTAGAGCAGGCATGTAGGCTTCTCTGGCACTGTGGGGGGGTGGGGGTCCCTAGAACCACAGCACCTGAAAACGAGTTTTCAAGTCTCATCTGCCTCTTTTGAACCTATTGAGGAATATCTGTCATCTCAACTGTAACTATGCGAGCAAGCCCTTTTAACTTTTGTATCTTTTTCCCCTTTCCTCTGCTCACTTCAAACTCAAGTATATCTAGGCTATCATTCAGACCTCCGGGCTGGGGGTGGGGAGAATTATTGGATTTCCACCACCCTCAGGGAAGAAGTTTCAGTCAGAACCCCTTTCCCGGAGGATATTCAGATGTTCAGATTCCTGGAAAGACCAGATATGAGAACAGAGATCAATGGAAATGAACTCTAGCAGCTTCTACTCCTCAATTAGATGCCAAAGTAAATGCAGGAGTCCATTGTCATTGCACTGCCCTTCGAGACTGACCCATAGCTACCTCATACAACCGCTGCAAAGCAAGTTCACTGATACCAAACCAGGTAAAGGGCAAGGGTCTGGATTCTTTCTACTGAAAGAGCAAGTTAGGCTTAAACAGAATTAAAATAAATTTCAGGATCGAGAGTACAAAATCAGATTGTGCAACCAAGTAGAGTAACTCCCCTCCCTAGGTATGAGAGTTGAGTTCCTGAAACTCTCGCTGTAGAGGAATTTCTGTTGGAGGGACTCACGAGCTTTTGGGGAAAACTGGGGCCAAGGAAGGAAGGGAGTATTAGGACAGCCCAGACCACTGGTTTGTTCACTCAAATAAAACACGAAGTAAACTGAAGCTTGTTGGTATTTTCCTAATTTTGCATCAGCAATTGTGATTAGTGGGCAATTAATTTCTATTTCTCTCTGATCTCAAGGTGAACACAAGCATGCGTCAATACAAATGCTGGTCATCACAGCAGATAATGGGGAAAGAAGCAAGACACTTGGGTTTTGTCTGGAGATAAGGTCTTCTGCGCTGCTTTCATCTTCTGGAACATGGATCAGCACATCATCAGAGAGAGCTGTCGGAGTCTGCATCCCAAGGCTCGACTCTCAGTGTGTGGCCTTTCTGCGTGCCTGTGCAACGGGTTTGAATGACAAGGCCCGAAGGTCCAGCCTCTTCTCCCCTGTTGAAGCAAACAGAGAGAAAAGACTTACTGGCGTTCATTTGAAGCTTTCTTATTACTGCTTTATAGGGTTGTGGGTAATCATTTAAATCTCGCCTGTAGGTCAATAAATACTCTGTCGAAGGATGTCTTTCCTTCGAACCATTACAGCCATTGGATTTGCAGAGTGGCTGCTTCAGCATTCTTCGAGTTCTGGATGTTAACCTACGCTGACGTCTTTTATCAATTTTTGATATGATTACATCTCTGAAAAATTTCTCAACTGTCTTCTGAGGGTGAGAATCCAACAGTTCAGCAAAATGTCACTTCATTCGAGGTCTTCAAATCCTCAACCCCCCAAATGTTTCCCGGATGCACTTTCGATTTCTTCTACCATTTTCCTCAATCGGTTTCTTCCGGTACTCAGGCAGCTTCACGACCGGCTTCCTCTGCCAGCCATTTCTTGTCACACAGACCATGGCGTTTCTCGAACCTATCCAACCTATCCATTACTCGCCATGAATGCTACAGTGTTTTGTCCAGATCGAAATTTAAACGAGCATTTTTGTGATGCTCACTAGCCAGTGACGCCTACAGGAGGAGGCCCCATTCGGTTCTCTCTGTTAGAAGCCAGCCATGCCCATCTTTTTCCATTGTCTCTGTTTTGACATTTCAAGCTATGTATGATTGTCCTCAATGAGTCTGCTGTGCCCCTCCATACACTGGCCCTAATAGCTTCCTCATTTTTCTTTACTGTGCAAATTAGAGATGTATCAATACCCCCAAAACGCCCCACAGAGGTCTTGGTTTCACCGTTATCCAGCATTTCAAGAACTTTCGTTTTGTTTGCTATTGATAGCGCTCTTCTTGCCCTCGTTGCTCTGCTTGCATTTCTATCATCTTATTCTGGCTTTGCTGCTTGAATGCCATTCTTAACCAAATTACACAAATTCACAAGTATTGAAAGTATTTAGATCACTGAGCAGGACATGACACTAACCTGTGATATATACGAAGCCAAGGACAACACTCACAAGACAAATAAGAAAAGCAAAACAGCTTTTGGATGACAACACGTGTATGTGTGTGATCAATGGCCATAGAGGGAAGGACAGGCAGAAGACCAAGGGCAGAAGCAAGCAACCCCAGTGTTGGTCTTGTCCCATGAGATCATCAGCAAGATGACATGATGGTGACTTGAACCTGCATATTGTTCCAAAACTCTCAAAGGTACACACTAGGTCAACTCAAAGTTTGTATCAGATTGACTTGCAGTTGCGACATGACCACGGAACTCGGGAGTTAAGGTCAGGCCACCAGGCTCAGCCAAGAAGGACAAATATCACCATCTAGGAGAAAGCAGACACAAAAATAGGAAATGAAGTATGAAGTAAGAGGCAGACTGCCTGAGTAGCTTTTACCTTAGCAAGGAAACAGAAATTTGGAAGAATAATCATACATGCCAAATTGCCCTTACAAAGGCTGTACCAATTTGTATGCTTGCTAACAGTGGGTAAGAGTCCTTTTCTCCCGTATGTTCACCAACATGAAATATTACCAATCTTCGTAATTTGTGCCAAACAGAAGGTGAATAACAAGGTAGCTCATTTTTGTGTTAATGTTCATTTCTTTAATCGCCTTTCCATATGGTGAGTCATTTCTATTTCTTCATCTTTAAATTGTCTGTTTATATCCTTTGCCCACTTTAAAATGTTTTTCTTGCTGATTTGTAGGCACTATTAGCATATGCAGGAACTCTTATTTTTAACTCTATATTGCAAATGTTTTGTCTGAGCTTGTCATTTACTTTTTAACTTTGTCTTTTGCCATCAAGATGGTTCAAATATTTATGTAGTCAAATGTTTCATGCCTTGCTTTGAAAAGGCTTCTCCTCCCTAAGATGATAAAAATATGTTCACGTACTTTCTTTCATTATTTTTACAGCTCTGTGCTGTTAATTCAAGGTATGGAGGAAAGGATGGACTATTCATTCAGTGAATGGTGTTGGAATGAATGATGGTCCATCGGCAAGAATGTCAGAAGGCCTCTCCCAATGGCATTTCCCCTCTGTACTAGAGACAGGGGCTCTGGTAGAGTCAGAGCCCCAGGATGACCAAGTTGGAGGCTCAAGTCGATTCCAGTTGATGGGCCAGTGTTCTCCGGAGATCAGTATAGCTTGAGGAGGGGAGTGTTTCCAGATGAATCATTAATTACTATACATTTTGCTGGCTTAAGTTCTGTTCTGCTACCAATCTATACTCCTGCCTTATATCAACTGAGGGACAGTTGATGTAAGTTCCAGCTCTCAGATCTCTGAGCTTCAGATAATGGCTTCACTACTAATGAACAGTCACTCACAGTTCTGGCACAACTGGAGAAACTTGGATATGAGGAGGCTGCTGGAGGAGACTAGGTGATGACTGCTGACTCTATAGGGACAATCACAGAACCATGGTCATATCGGCAAATACTTTTTTGGGGGGAGGAGGAGAGCTGAAGCAAATACACATATAACTAGTCACACTTATTTTATGAAAAAAGGTTAACAATTGTTCATTCCAGGTGGTTTGGAGGTAGACATGCATTTCACTATCTCCCTTCTCTGGAGATCTGAACATTCTCATAATAAAAAGTGTGTGTATGCGTGTGCAAGCACATGTGTGCATGAGGTAATAATCTCATATCTCTTGGGTCCATGTTGGGTACTAGCACATAGGTGTCAATGGCTTTTCAGGTTAAATACAAGATTCAAAATGACAACAAAAGAACACCCTCTCCCTCTGCCCTGTCCCCACTCGTGTGTGCGTGCACTCTCTCTCAAGTAAATAAATAAATAAAGTCTTTTTAAAAAGAGGTGGAGATGTATGAAAGGAAATAGGAGCAAACAAGAGCATAAAAACGGATGACGCAGGGCAGGGCGAATGACTATGTTTAACCAAATCCCTGGTTCATTCAACCGACTTTCAAATGATGGAATGTTCCTTCTACCCACAACATTCACTTTGGGTCAGAGCTTCACCTTGTGTGCCCTTGCTAAGGATATGTCACTTTTGTTAAGATGCTGGCACCCAGCCAATGTGAAGAGTAAAGCCCCTGAAATAAACATCCTGTTACTTTTCAGTTCCGCTAACTGTACAGAGACCGGAAGCTGTGCGCATTCCTTCGCAAGGTATGATTCCCAAGTACATTTATCTCAAGGGCTGAGGGTGTCACATCCTTCCTCTAGTCCTTGTGCTGTCTCAAGGAGAAATAGAGCCTAGCTGACAGAGCTGTGAGTTGAAGCTCCCACAGCTCAAGTGCCCAAAAGGGCAGGAAGATCTCAGGATGTTTTTTCCGTTGGTGGCATTTCGACGCGGAAGAACAAGGACTTTCTTGACAGGCCACACCCTGTGAGGACTTGTCTGGACAACCCAGAGTGAGTTCTTCGCAGCCTCCGCTGTGAAAGGACCTTTGGTTTCAAGGGGTTTGCTGTCATACAAGCTGTGTAGAGCTATCTGTCTCCCCCTTCACAAAGCATAAAACACACACACTCAAGTGGCAAGCTCAAAAAGTAAAGACCATCTGAATCATTTAACATTTTGGAGAACAGGGCAAGTGAGTGGGAAGGAAGTGGAGGTAGAGGCAGGAAATGCTCAGAAAAATAAGATGAGGATGAAAGACAGGGTGGGGTGGCCGAAGTGGACAGAAAAACACAAAGCTGGGAAGTCTGTTGAAAGAAATCACAGAAGGCCTCAGATGGCAGAATTCCTTGGGGAGACGGAGTTATGTTTAACTGTCCTCCTATTAATGAAAGGGTTTTTTACAATAAATAAAAAATTTAGGGGCGCCTGAGTGGCTCAGTGGGTTAAAGCCTCTGGCTTCGGCTCAGGTCATGATCCCAGGGTCCTGGGATCAAGCCCCGCATCGGGCTCTCTGCTCGGTGAGGAGCCTGCTTCCCCCCTCTTTCTGCCTATCTCTCTGCCTACTTGTGATATATATCTCTCTCTGTGTGTGTCAAATAAATAAATACAATCTTTTAAAATAAATAAATAGATAGATAGATAGATAGATAGATAGATAAATAATTTGCAAAGATGTTTAGGATAAAGCAGATCTGTTCTTCCCTGTTACTAGGTCTCGGCACACGCATTCCTAGGAGAAAAAGTCCTATTTGTGTCCTAAATAATTTAGGTATATCATGCTGGTATTTATTGTCACATTGCTATTTTGTTCTTGCTATTTTAATGTTTGATAACTACAGTTACAAAACATCTTCTTTCCTTCCATGGTTCGATGGGTCATTAATCAAATAGACAACCACAAGTTTTTAATAATAATGTATTTTTCACATTAATATTTCATGGGAAATCATGCATATTTCTTACTGGATCCAAATATTTTTTATAGCTCTGAAAATTCTCTCCGCCCCAAAAAGTCAAAGGATTCTATGCAGCGACAGTGCCCCCTGCTGGTTACAGCGTGGAACAGCTACTCCCGGACAGGGAAAGCATGCAACCACCTAGGGGGTGGGCCATGCACCCTGCGGGACAAGGCCCCGGAAGTCCACATTTCCTCAGTTCCCTCCACTTTTGTACTAAGAATGTTGACTCGGTACCTCCTTGAGGTAAGCAAACTCGTCTCAAATGGCCAGGAATTGGGCAAGTGATCCGGCGAATTCCTCTTTTTCCCTGGTCTTTTGAGGAACTGGACACACCCAAAGCTTCCAAAGTTTTGTTTTGTTTTGTTTTTTTAAAGAAAAGGCACATACATTTGAATAATAGTTCCTGATCTCCTTAATGTGCTCTTCCTCTTTACCTCATTTTCACTGCCCTGTGTCAGACAAGAGTGAGGAACCCTTTAAGGAATCCAGCTGCCAGTCCTAATGGCCTGCCACGTTCCAACTTGAACTATAACTAGGCCACCTCCTCAGCTGGGCCAGATGTGCCCTTTGTCTCTGTCTTAGCCATGAGGACAACAAACACCACAAGGTCAGCATAAAACGGTTCTAGGGGATAATGACAACTGAAAGCCACTTTGAGCCAGTGCCCCACGCTGGCTGCGGGTGAGAGTTGAACGAGGTATAATAAAGGGGAGATGCACTGTAAATCACAGAGCATCGTCCTCATTAAACATGCTCGTATCACTGCAAATTCGGACCGAACTGCAGTACCAGGAAATGCTCGTGGCGGCTAGAGAGAAACAAGGTGTCCCCAAGCACAGAAGAATCCCTCTTTCTGCAAAATAATTTCCCCAGTCCTTCCCTGCTGCTTGTGGTTCCTTTACAATGTTTATCCTCATCCCAATTCTGAATGGATTCCTAAACCCATTAAGGGAGCGCAGCTTCCTCTTGTGCCTTACTTCTGTGGGGTTTTGCTGCTTCCAATGCAGAGCTTTGCAACCTGGGGCTCTTGCAAAAGCTCTTACCTTCGGTCTCCACCCAACTCCATACTGCTCCTCCCAACTCCATACTGTTCTAATGGCCTCAGTGAGCCAGGAACGGGGCTTGCTCCTGGAGGCGCAGAGTGGCGAAGCAGCAGTGTCTCCTTCCTGCCGCCCAGCCAGGGAGTTATGCACACGATAAAAACCCAACTCACTGCACACAAAGAGCCAATGTGAAGTAGGACAAAAGTCCAGGCCTTGGGAGCAGAGGGAGAGGAGGGAATCACTTTGGAGTTGATTTGCAGAGCCTGGAATTAGGATGAGGCCAGTGTGGCTAAGTGGTGTCACATCAGGGTCAGATCGTGTCTTTATTTCACATTCTCATGTTCTGTTCATCATGGGATTTTTCTCTATTAACTTTGAATAGATATTGCATTAATTTTTATCCTAATTACTGGGTGTCTTGGTGCGCCCCGCCCCCGTGCCCCGCACGCGCCTTTAATTTTGCGCCCAAGGTGCCTCACTCGATTTGCCCCGAGCAAATCGGGCAATTGGAAAAAATGGGGCATTGGAGTGAGGGATACTTGAGGGCCTTAATGTTGCTGCTAGAAGAGAGGTAAACGGCCGCCCCGGGCTACCGCAGTTCGTGGGGCGCGGGAGGCCCGCAAGGCGAGCTTCGGCGGGGCGTGCGCGGACGGCCGGGAGCCCACGACGCTGCGCGCCCGTCATCCGTCGCAGCCCCCGAGGGAAACGGGCCTGGTGCGAGCTGAATGCCAAAAGGACGTGGCTGTACCTGCCCCGGGACCCTGCAAGCGCCTCTCCTGAACGCAAGATACGATCCGCTTGCTGCCGCGCGGGGACGAGGCGTCAGTCCTCGCCCTGCGCCCACCGAAGCCGCGCGCGTCGGCGCCGCCTTTACCACCCGGCCGCTCCGGGGAGGGGGGTCCCCCGGGGCACTCTCGCCGCGCCCGTCGCCCGCCCGACGTCCCCTCTCTCCGCGCCGGGTGGGCCCGTCCGCCGCGGGGATGGGAAGACCGCGTGCGGCCACTTCCCGGACGGTGGCCGCGTGTCACACCGCTCCCTCCACCCCCTGCCCCTTGTCCCCGCGGCCCAGCCAGGCCCAGCGGCGGCAGCCGAGAGGCCCTCTCGGTTACCCAGGTCAAGGCCAAAGTGTCCAGCGTCCGCAAAGGGCCGTTATTCCGCGGCAGTCAAAGTCGCTGATCGCCTGACCGCTTGGGCAGGTGGCCAATCTGAGGACGGTCTCTCGCATCCCATGTCTTTTCGTGGAAGGTCACCAAGCAAATGAAATCCGTGTCCACCGTTGGTGCAGAAGAGCGTGCTACCGGGTGCGCGCGCAGAAACGAAAACAAGACGCTAAAGCAAGCTCCAGCGATCGCTGCCGTGGGCCCGCTTGAAACTTCCATCAAGAGGGACGACCCGGTGTTCAGACAAGGGTCGGGGTCTGCGGCGACCCGGCCGGCAGTAAGCCCAGGCCCCTAGAACACCAGCCTGGGAACACGGGATCTGCTGTTCCCACGCAGCCCCTTCCTAAGCCCTCAAATTTCTCTGAAGCTCTTCGCAAGTGCCTTTGGGTTTCTTACGAATCAATTAAAATGGCTTGTTCAAGTGAGGCTGGCACTCGGAAAAGAAGCACATACTCCTGGAAAATGGATGTGAAAACTAGTGTTTATGCCGCGCGGTTGTTTGAATGCACTCAGGTTACGGGGATGTGGAGATGCTCGTTTCCCTCAACTCTCTAAAGACCTAGTTCACTTCAGGAGCCCTGACTTCAGATGTTTGGTTATTTTTAAGACCTTACTAAATAAATGATGGACAAAAGTCCATAAGTACAAGAACTGCCAGGTTTACCAATAAAAACACAGGTCAGGTGGTTAAAATTGAATCCCAAATAAACACTTTGTTAATACAAGTATGCCCTATGCAATACAGGGAAAAAACTTTTATGTTAAAAATGATTTGTTGTTTAACTGAAATTCAAATTTAACCAGGCGTCCTGTTTTGTTTTGTTTTGTTTTGTTTCTGGCAACTCTAAGAACAATGCACCCACTACTTGAATTCTTTTTTTTTTTTTTTTATAGTCAGTCTAACAAACAAGATACAAAGCTATACTGAGAGGTAGGCGAAAATATTACAAACATTCCCAGAAATTTGTCCGCGTAAGAAAAAATAAGCCACATTGAAATATTTATCATGAAAGCAGTAAAAACGTTTATTTACATTCATTAAGGAAACTGTCAGCCTGATAGTTAAGACTATTAAGGGTATTAATCCAGGGAGCTACGCATGACTCCTCGGGGAACAAGTCAGGCCTGTTGGCATTTTTTTTTGGTATGGTCTTTGAGCTAAAAATGGTTTCTATATTTTTAAATGGTGTAAAAGAGTAAAAAGAATAGTATTTTGTGGTAAGCCAAACTTATATGAATTTCAAAATGCATCCATAATTAAAATTCATTGCAACCAGCCATGCCCACTCATTTTCTCATCGTCTCAGTGTATTTGCAAGCTTGCAGCCGGCAAAGCTGAGTCCATTCAACAGAAATGGATCGGCTTGCAAAGCCGGAAATATTTACTCTCCGGCCCTTTACAGAAGCAGTTTGTTGACTCCTGATATGGATGAAACCATTACCTGCAAAGTGGTGTTATAAACAATCGTTAAGTCTGGTAGCTTTAACTCCGACTGGGTTAAACACTTCCTTATTTGCAGAAATTATTTGCTTAGCTGTCCTTTTTCTCCCGGTCAAAAGGATTGTGTTTTCATAGATTCAAAATTTTGGTGAACTGAAAACCAATGGCGTTTGAATGAGATTTGTTTTCACAATACAGGTGGTCTCCACTTCTCACAAGTTTTAGTTCAGCCTTTGTCCCTTGCTGCACTGCTGGAATACTGCCGCATTTTGTAGGTCTCTAACCTGAACATTGTTTTACCAAGTGGCTCGCCTGCCACCTAGTGGGGAAAGTTATAACTGAAGTATTATTTATTTACTTAGAAAAACTGACCAGCTAGCGATGGGCTGTAGGACCTTGAATAGTGATGATAATAGTAATTCCTTACATTTGAACAGCAGCTTGTGATTTACAAAGCATTTCCCCATATAGTATTGTACTTAATCCTCCTTCAGGACAAGTGCTGTGTTCTAAGCGGATCTTCTTTGCCCTATTTTTCTGATGAAGAAACGGAGTCTGCACGTTAACTTACTCAGGGTCATCCAGGGGGCTCAAACCCAACTGCCATGTTCTGCTCACTAAACTCAATTCGTTTGAACTTAAGTTCCTTTGTTTCTACATGTCTAGCTCTACTCTATGAATGATTTTGAAAGTCTAGTTGCCGCAGGTACATTTATTTTAGGAAACTTCCACGGATAGTGTTTTTAAACAAACATGAGCCATCCAAAATATCCCTTCTCAAGGAAAACAAAATCAAAAGAGGCACACACAATTTTTTCCAGGCAATTTTTTAATTAGTATCTATCAAAAACAGGATAGGAGTTAAGATCCATTTTCTAATGAAAGCTGCAAAAACTGGGCAGAAGACACTCCTTGCTTGACCCTTAGAGGGCTGACTGTTGAATACAGCCACTGGCCACCTTTATATCTTTTTTGATTGAGATCTATACTAATAATTGTTCCAGTGTAATGATTCCCTTACTTTTAGGTCTTCAGAATGGTGTTTGCAAAGAGCTTTGAGACGGTGAGACACAGATGTCTCAAAAGAGATCCATTTTAATTGCTCTGTGTCTCGGGAACTTCCAGAGGCTTGTTGTCAATCTACAAAGGAAACTTTGAGCCTGTTCTGCTAAAGCTCATTCAGGAAGGGAGATTTGTGGGCTCTTCCAGGAGTTACTAAAGTGCCTCTGTCTCGTAACGGCAGCCCGTGTGCTTAGCGATGACCAGGAACCAGGTTCAATAACCAAAGTTTAGGGCCAGCCCTAAGAGTCACCTTTACGATGGCACCCATCTGCTGGAACTCCAGCTGGGCCCACAGAGGGAATATATGAAATCACAGGCCACCTGCTAAACGCAGCTGTGTATGTCGAGTGTGTCCAAAATTGCACCAAGTGTCAACACAAGAAAGAACAGTTTCTAGAACTTTGCAGATCACTGTTCTCAGGCTGTGCCTGTTTCTTGTGAGCCTGCCCCCAGTGGGAACGCTGCAGGATTACTTGCAAATAGTCATACTTTCATACTAAAATTTCAGCTTGAGATAGGAGTAGGAAAACTGAGGCACCTGGGACATAGGCGATCAAGTCTTCGAGTGCCAGACTTTCTCACCACCTTACTTTTTTTTAAAGGATTTATTTAGCTATTTGAGAGAGAGAGAGAGAGAGAGAGAGAAAGCATGAATCGGGGAGGGGCAGAGGGGGAAGGAGGGAGAGAATCTCAGGCAGATTCCCCATCCAGCATGGAGCCTGATGCGGGGTTCAATCTCCTGACCCTGAGATCAAGACCTGAGCCCAAACCAAGAGTCGGACACCCCACCAACTGAGCCACCCAGGTGCCCCCAGCACCACCTTCAGGCTAACAACAGGTAATCTGTATTGTTTGCAAGCTTTTTTGATTATGGGACTTGTACATGATGTGTGCGATCTGTAGACAGAGGAGCCATCCGCAACCCTAGCTTGGACATGGTCCTGGACCTGTTTTACTGGTTGCCCCCATTGTTCTAGAAGATAACACTCTGGTCGGGCCATTTAAACTGCTGAGGCCTGATTATTGATGAGGCTAGTACATGGCTAAATGCAGGTGTACCTTAACAGTGACGCCAAGAGGACAGTATGGCTTAGCGCAAGAACTTAGCTCACCACGGCTGCTGCCAACAAGTCCCACGTGCCGTGTGCCCTCCTGCGAGGAGCTGCTGTGGGAGCACCAGCTGGGGGGGTGGGGGGGACAGTATTACTGGCAGCCCCATCGTACGGAGGTTCAGACCAAGGCCCAGAGAGGCTAAGAGACTTGCTCAGTTTCATCAGTGGGCTTGACTGGGAAGGACGCGGCGATATTTGAACCCCACCAGCCCAACCCCAGGGCCCCAATCCCAAAGCAAAGTCAGAAAAAGAAAAGACAGCTGCCGACTCCATGAAGTCCAGCGACCCAGCGTGACGTCCACTAGCTTCCACGTCTAGCTGCAGCTCCTGTTTTCCTTACATGGGGCCATCGCTCAGCCTTGTCCACTCTTGCAGCTCCAAAGGCCTTCCACTAGCAGGCCAGGCCTGTGCTCACGCCCTTCCTGCTGCTTCTTCCCCTCCCTCACCCCTTCCCCTATTGAACGTCTACTCAGCCATTAAGGCCCAGCTGCCATTAGACCTCTTTAAAAAAATATATATATATATATATATATATATGTATATATTTATGTATATATATATTTATGTATTTGAGAGAGTGAGAGAAAGAAGCAGACTCCCCACTGAGTGGGGAGCCTGACATGAGACTCGATCCCAGGACCCTGAGATCAGAACCTGAACCACCCAGGTGCCACCCAGGTGCTCCTGGACCTCTTTGCGCAATCCTTACCGGAGGCCCCCTCCCTCACAGCCCCTGGTCGGAAGTTCTCCTAGGGCACTCAGCACCTTTTACCTGGTATGCATTCACTAGACTCTAAACTCACTAACGAAAGCCCAGCTCAACCTCGGCTTCAACCCTGACTCCTTGGTTTCCCAAGTATATTAACTCATAGGTTTCCTCAACACTTTGTTCTTGCCTTAAGTGTCTCTAACACTTAACCTTACTCCGGCGTGCTGTCATTACTCTGCACATCTGCCTTACCCCAGAAGGGTAAACTCCTTGAGAGCAGACAGTGTTTTCTTTGTCTCTGTATCCTCAGCCTAGCACAAGCTCCTGTTGATTTGCTTGTCGAATGAGTAAGTGAGTGAGTGAAGCCCTTCCTGAATTCCCCCAGCTGAACACCAAGAGCTCCTGGTTCCTTCCTTATGACATTTTTTAAATCTTTGTTGGACTATAAGCATCTTAAGGTTGGAGCTACGCCTTAGGCAGCTCCATGGTTCCATCACTTAGAAGAACTCCTGGTCCAGTACATGAATTCAGTAAATATTTTCTGAATGAATGATTCATCACAACAAACAGAGACCCTTAATGATAGGCTCACAGGTGGTCCTAAAGAATCAGTTTTCAGAAAGAGGGCTGGGGCGCCTGGGTGGTGCAGTCGGTTAAGTGCCCGACTCTTGATTTCAGCTCAGGTCGCGTCCTCGCGGCCATGAGACTGAGCCCTATGTCAGGCTCCGCACTCAGCACAGAGTCTGCTTAAGACTCTCTCTCCTCTCCTTCTGCTCTTCTCCCTGCTAATTCTCTCTCTCTCTCTCTCTCAAATAGGTAAATAAATGAAGAAGAAGAAGAAGAAGAAGAAGAAGAAGAAGAAGAAGAAGAAGCAGCAGCAGCAGCAGCCTGAACTGTATGGGACTCAGCCATGAAGGCTGAGGTGCGCTGAGCATCTTGGAAGGGCCGTGAGCTCTGGGACGCGTCACTCACCCCGTACAAACAAGCGCCCATCCTTTACCGCCGTCAGTACTGACATTAAAGGCCATTCATTATTCTTGGCTTTGCTACTGGAGGTGTTAGGAAAACAAACATCAACATCCTCCAAGAGAATAGGACAAAGTGATAAAAACCCATAAAGAAAAAACTATTTTCAGGTTCATGCAACACCTGTATACATTCTGTGAAAAAATTGTGCATCCAGGGGGCGCCCAGGTGGTTCAGTCAGTTAAGCATCAGCCTTTGGCTCATGACCTCGGGGTCCTGGGTCAGGCCCCTGCTTGTCCCTCTCCCTCTGCCTGCTGCTCCCCCTGCTTCTACTCTCTCTCTCTCTGTCAAATAAATAAAATCTTTTTTTTAAATTATGCATCCATTTGCCAGTGTGATGATATCCCAATCCTAGCTAGTATTCCTCTCACATGATTAAAAACATCATCTTAGGATGTTTCCTTAGATCAGGAAAATAGTAAATGAAAAAGCCTGTATTCTATGAATTCCTACCTATGCAATGGTAGGAAAGTGTTGAAATATCATTAAAAAACCTGTATGGGTCCAGAGGCTAATAATGGGTCATCCTTATGCAATCAACTGATAATTAAGTAAAAAATATCTCAGAATGGAGTAGTCTTCAAAACTGGGTTCTATATAGAATGACACCACTGTAAGATGTAAGAGAAGAAAGAAAAAGAACATTTCCTGAGAACCTTCTAGGTGTCGAGTACTATCCTCAATGCTTTTACCCACCCACATTATCTAATTTATTGGCCTGAACAAAATCGTGGGAGGTCACATAGCTAACAAGCACCTGAACTGAAATTTGGTCACACATCTTCTCTGTCCTCACCTTTATTCTGCCCTCATGTCCCCCGATAAGAATTCGGTGCAGGGGCACTTGGGTGGCTCAGTGGGTTAAAGCCTCTGCCTTCAGCTCAGGTCATGATCTCAGGATCCTGAGATCAAGCACCGCATCGGGCTCTCTGCTCAGCGGGGAGCCTGCTTCCCCCTCTCTCTCTGCCTGCCTCTCTGTCTACTTGTGATCTCTCTCTCTGGGAAATAAATAAATAAAATTTTAAAAAAAAAAAAAAGAATTCGGTGCAAATACAACACTGAAATTCCTCGCCAGTTCTGTTTAACTGTATCCCTCCCCACCACAAGTGACATTTCAGACACCGTCTGGGCCAGTTAATTGAACTGCGGAGATTCATTCAAACCATCTATGGCCAAGTGGTCAGGGTTTCTTCATAGATAACCCTATTGGTAGATAACCCTACTGTCGATGCCTATGATCTTTTCCTTTAGAAAGCTTAAGCCTGTTAAGTTTCACAGCCTACTAGTGTTTTTACATTTTCTTCATCTTCCCCAAACACACAGTCTTAGTAGCCTGATGACAGAAAGCCAGTCCTGGCGATCCAAATGGGCTGAGCTCCAGTGGATCAATAACTCACTTGGCGGCCAAGTGGCCAAACGACCACCATCAGAAAACCTGGCACCCGATTCTTCTCTAGTCTGCCATTGATGGAGTGGGTCATTTATCCTTGGCAGCGGTGACAGTCCCTTCCAGGCAATTCTGGCTGTTAGAGCAGTACGCAACCAGCATGCCACCAGGGGACAAAGAGCAAACACTTATCGACAGTTTCGGACTAGGGGCAAGTTTGTGAGAATGTAGAACCACAAATCTCAGCAACAGAGTATTCATAGTCAGTTTTAAAAACACTAAGTGCTTGTCAAAATGGCAGAGTTGATTTCTTTTAGAATTAAATGAAAATGAAGGAACAACAATTAAGCATGAATTATCCACAAAAATGTTTTTAAGATTTGTAATTGCAGTTAATTGCTATAAAATATCATGTTGACTTAAAAAACTGTTAACAAAATTGAAAATAAAGTAATGGCAAGGTGAATGCATGTTTCCTTATGTTCCTTATCCCCGGCACAGGGGATAGGGGAAAGCCTGATAGGCTCTGTGACACAGCTGCCTGCTGTGCCCATTGAACCGGCCACATATCCATCTTCCTCTCGTTGCACCGGCTTTCTCTCTCGCTCACTTTGTCCCTGCACATGTGAGAGGTCCCAATATTCTCTGCTCCTGTCCCCTGCAGAGCTCCTATGGTGGAGATACCAAAAGAAAACAATCCATGGGATTAAGAAAAATTAAAATGGAACCATGGAGGGGACACCTGGGTGGCTCAGTGGGTTAAGCGACTTCCTTAGGCTCAGGTCATGATCCCAGGGTCCTGGGATCGAGCCCCATGTCGGGCTCCTTGCTCAGCAAGAAGCCTGCTTCTCCCTCTCCCTCGGCCTGCTGTTCTGCCTACTTGTGCTATCTCTTTGTCAAATAAATAAATAAAATCTTTCTTAAAAAATAAAATGAAGCCATGGAGGTGCTCTGGCTTTAAAATTCCAGGGGCGCCTGGGTGGCTTAGACGATTAAGCAAGCAACTCTTGATTTCAGCTCAGGTTATGATCTCAGGGTCGTGAGATCAAGCCTTGGGTCTCACACCATGCTGGGCGTTAGAGCCTACTGGCAACTCTCTCTCTCCCTCTCCCTCTGTGCAACCCCCTCAAAAATGAATAAATAAACAAACAAACAAACAAACAAACAAACAAAATTGGAATTCCAATGAATTACATCAGGGTCGATGTTCTCTAAGCTGGAGCTAACTTCAAAGCATGTCACTTTTACTCATTGTAGCCACAACTATCTCTTAATCCAAGAAGTATCCGATCTTATTCTTTCCAAAGTTTCATTCAAGTGTCCTTTACGTTTTGATAACATGAAGATGAACTTTCAGAAAATCTACCCTCAGTAAAAAAGCATGAGGTCATTTTAAAAAATATATAAATGCATGGCTCCACGTAATATCTCTTTGTTAGGTTAATATCACTATCCTTTTACAGCTGTTCTTGAAAAGAGAAAGTTGGGCTACTAGGTACCCACTTGCTCTATTTTTGAGGGGCAGAGGTTATATCAGCAGTTCAGAGAATGCCACATTTTTCTTCCAGCACTGAAATATACATGGTTCAATATAATATATAATTCCTGATTACCAATCTAACTCAATGCTGTCCATTTCCATAGCTCCTTATTAGTAGAATTTACTTATATTTGGCTATAAAGTACCCATCTTTATCACTTTTCACATCTGAGAACAATTTGATCCCCCTAAATATCTCCGCAACATAAAACATGTACCCTGGCCAGGGTAAGCCTCAAAGCTGATGGTTGAAGATGTTTTCTCTAGGGGCGCCTGGGTGGCTCGGTCCATTAAACGTCTGCCTTCAGCTCAGGTCATGATCCCAGGGTCTTGGGATCGAGTCCTGCATCAGGATCCCTGCTCAGTGGGGGGTCTGCTTGTCCCTCTCCTTCTGCTTGCTGTTCCCCCCTGCTCCTGCTCTCTCTCTGTGTGTCAAATAAATAAAATCTTAAAAACAAAATCCATTAAACCAGGTTTTTAAAAAAATAAATTGAAAAGAGAAGATGCTTTCTCTAGCTCTCCATCTATGCCTAGCACGTACTGCATGGAAATGCCAGGGGAATGGAGGTACACCGAGTCTAAATCTTTGGTAGAGAAAGAGATTCGGCGTTAGTAATTAGTTTAGCAGACTAAACCCGGGTACTTGTAGAAGGATCAAAAAAAGGGCATCCCTGTAAGCATGTACGTTGACTGTAATATTCATATTTGTAAAGTCATTCATCTATTTACCCCACAAACCTTTCTTCAGCTGCTTTTCTGGGCATGTCACTATGCCAGGTGCTGGAGATACACAGAGTGACTCACTGAATCTTCACAGGAGTATGAGGGAGGTACGTGATGATTCCTACTACACAAGCAGAGCTTAGAGAAGTCATCTGCCCAACGTCACATCACTAGTAAATGGTAGAGTCACTCCAAAACAACTCACACAACATAGACACCTTTAACTTCATCTTAACTCAGGGAAGTGGTATTTAATGAAAAATCCGTAGGCAGAGAGAGGAATGGTCAAGCCTCAGGGCACCAAGGGTAGTCGGGTTTACTGACCAGAACCTTTCTCTTACTAACTCCCTAGTGCCTTGCCGAGGTATCACCACCACTGCCCGCGGCACCACATTTGGCCATTCATGACCACAGCAGCTCAGCGCCCCTTTTTCAAGCACCTCTGGAGTCAGGAAGTACTGTGACTTCCCCACACCCCAAGAGACGATTCAGTGGAGTCTGATTTAAAAGCCTAGTGTCTTGCGTTGTTTTTCAACCCTGTTCCAGATTCATCACCAGGACTCCAAGCTGAGGCATCCCCAGGGGGTGGACAGGCACCTGCAGCTCTGAGAACCAGGAGACCTATCAGAGGAGGAGCGGCTTGCTCCTCACCTAGGGCCCATGCCAGGGCTAGGCCACAAACAACTGTGGCTCTAATGAGCTCTCAGGGCTGGCAGGACCAGAACTTGAGGGTCAAGCTTGAAGATGCAGCATATGGTACTAGGAATCAACATGAACTTGATGGCTGCTTGCTCCGTTCTACAGGGCAGTATCAGTCCAGTGAAACTGCCTTTTCTAGGTTCCCTTAGGTCAGTTAAACATGCCCCCCCCCAAAAAAAGGGTCCCCCCCCCAAAAAAAATGTCTCCACTAAAACAAAAGTAAAACAAAACAGCCAAAATTTGACAGGGGGAATTCTCTTAACAGAAGAGATGCTCATACTCCTCGAGCCCCATTTTCCTCTTTGAAAACAGACCACGCAATGCCAAGTAGCTCCCTGGGAAGCCGGACAGAATGCTGTAAGCTGCTTTTCAGAACTGCAAATGCAGGACAGCTAAGACAGAATTAATTCAAGTTACTGTTTTGTGTCTGCGTGCTTGATTTTTAACAACTGAAAAGCTAAGAAGAAGGCTCCTTTTGCTGTTAATAACTAGCTGAGGGTCTGAGCTAAGCCTGCTTCGGTGTTGCACCCCCCTTCATCCAGCAGCTGTCCGCCGCAGGCTCATACGTGCTTCTCTACGAAGACACCTCCTGTAGCCTTGTGGAAGGGATTCCAAGCATATAAGAAAGATCACTATGAGTTGTATCAGGTGAATCAGAAAAATAAAGTGGCGAGGGAGGGTGTCAATCCCATGGGATTCTAAAGCACACCCAAGACTGAGAACCACAAGTATAGTCGGTTTCAAGTGTGGAAGTTTTTTCTAAGTAACTGGAATTCAGATTACAAGGAGAAGGAGTAACTCTCTGGGCCAGGACGCTCCAAGAGAAATATAGTATGAGTCATGGATATAATTGTAAATGGTTTATATCATACAAAGAAGGAAATAGAAAGTAGCAGGTAAATTAATATATTTTATACAATCAAATATATCCAAAATATTATCATTTCAACATGGAATCAATATAAAAAATAATGGAATAATTTTTTCCATTCTAAATCTTGGAAGTGCGCTCTGTATTTTATACACAGACTATACGCTCTGTCCTAGACAGCTCAGCTACAAGTGAAGGCATTCTCCCACCGCGGGAGTAAGATCGAATGAATAACCCCTTAATGAGTATGGTTTCTACCTCCCTATTGGCTGCTAATCCAGGATGGGACTCTATGAAGTAATAAAACTATGTTTCACCTACAGGGCCAAAGCTGGAAGAGCCAGTCAACATTTGGTCCAACTCCTCTACCTAGTGAAGGCTTGTACCAGATGGTACTGATAATTTGTTACAGCACAAAGGCCCTGCAATTTGAGGCCATTTTCTCTATCCTGAAAAAGACTGGTAGTTGAAAAGGTGGCATCTGTCCTAATTCTCCTTTTTCTTGATTAGCAAAGAAGTATTTTCTCTAATGCTGAATAAAACAAATTCATCAGCTGCTTTTCATTTTATGTTAGAAATTCAAATACTGAATTTTCACTTTGTTGGGATGTTTTTTTTCTTTTAATTTTAGTGCAGCAGGCTTTGGACAGCTTATTTGATGCCTCCTCAACTGTCAGTTTCAGCGCCCACAGGGCCAAATTAACTCAAGAGGTTCCCAGCTGAATAGACTGATTTCTGGAACAATCCACCCATCTGGCAGGAGCAATCAGAAGACTGATTAACAGACCTGAGTTAAACAAAGTGTTATCAGGGGTGTTAAAGGCCACTTGTTGGTTACACAAAGCTCCTTAATCTTTCATCTGTTCTTTAAGGAAACAAGAGTCAGTAAAGGTTACTTAAATACTAATAGCAAGCTGCCTAAATTTCAGGAGTGTATAGTAACTGAAGTGTTTCTGCCCCAAAAAACCTGCCTAGTGACTTATTAGCACGTGCTTCCTTGGTCAATGTATTTGGGTCTTTTTGTTGTTGTTGTTCCTTTAATTATTCTCTTCCATGGTTTAGGTTAGGGTTAACCTAGAAACTGTTCTGTCCCCATTCAGTACTGTCTTTTCTATGGCTTGTCACTGTTACAGCTCATAAGGGAGCAAAAAAGCCAGACCATAGATACAAACAAACACATGCACACTGATTCTGTCCTTCATGCATCTGACCATTGACTGAGCCTAACCCTATACAAGGCACTGGACTAGGCCCTGCAAGGGACACAGAGGTAAAGGAGGTGTACCTTCTACCTTCAAGATGCGTACACGTATGAGAAGGGAAGAAATAAACAGCTGAACTTTATCAAAAACTCTTAGGTATTCAAAGACGTGCCTATGCAATATTATGGGAGACACATCTTTTTATAGGCCTATATCTGAATAATTTGGTTTTTGACCATTTTGACTAGATCTGTCAAATGAAAAAGGGAAAAGGGACACACAGACGACGCAGGTTGTTTTGATAAACTCCAACACTTGAAATCAGCCCTTAAGGATGAGAGCTACAATTTTAGCTTCCACAGCAATGGGTGTTTTTTCTTCATTCTGCTTTAATTACACAGTGGTGAGAAAATACCCATTTACCCAGAAAAGTAATGCATTCTTGCTTGTCCAACTTGACAGTACCTTATAAGAGCTGGGCGTGAATTTTTACCAAACCTTCCCAGTCAATGGTACATTTACAAGACATTCAAATATTTGCACAGAGTAAACCAGAAACCCTCATTACAGGGCTGGCACAGAGCCCAGTTAACCTGGCAGTATTCATGAGCCATATGAGGAAGACACAAGCTAGTGGCCGTGCCCAACATTTGAAGCAACAGACACTGTGAAGGACTGCTCATGGTAGGGACAGAGAAGCCACAAGAAAGCCTGGCACCTTTGCTCTCCACTTCCTCCTCCTCTCGACCTTGGAACCGATAAGACTTTCTTCTTTTTTTTTTTTTTTTTTTTAAAGATTTTATTTATTTATTTGACAGAGAGAAATCACAAGTAGATGGAGAGACAGGCAGAGAGAGAGAGAGGGAAGCAGGCTCCCCGCTGAGCAGAGAGCCTGATGCGGGACCCGATCCCAGGACCCTGAGATCATGACCTGAGCCGAAGGCAGCGGCTTAAACCACTGAGCCACCCAGGCGCCCGGAACCGATAAGACTTTCAAGTTTTGCTGCCGGGCAGGCAGAGCTGGGAAGGCCAAAGACCACTGAGGATTTTGTTTCTTGTTGTTGGAGGAAGGGACAAGAAGGACGATTTGAGATGAGTCTGGAAGGAGGGGATGAGTCTGAATAGCCAAACAGAGGAAGAGGAACCTTCCAGGCATGCCAAGCAAAGGTAGGTCCTCCTACACTTCCGTATCAGGAGCCCTGACACATCAGGAGCCTCATCATCAGCCAGGAATCAAAGAAGGGATGAGGGGACTGGATGGCAAAGGTGAAGGAACAGCTGTAAACGTCTCTTCCCCAAGCCAAGTTCCTCTGCCAAAGCTCTTTGTGCTCCCCTTTGTCTTTCCTAAGCCCCCCTGGGATAATGACTGGTTGTGGGGGTTGAGGGTGGGGAGGGCTTTCAGAGCCCCTGCAGAGAATTGAATAATAGGGCTTTACATGCCCTTAATCCCAAGAAATTTAAGAATATTCAAACACAAGTTTAAATGAAAAACTTGAAAAGCAAAAAATGTCTGCTACATTAATAAAGCATTAGTGGACTGTAATCAGGTTTTGATTTAATCTCTTTAGGAAGCCCTTAATACTCCGCATCAAATACAAAGCTAATCTTCTTGTTTCCTCTGAAACTCCACCTCAGCAAATTGTTCATCCAGCCGCGTAAAGAAATTGAAGCCTCTTCAAAATTTATTCTGCCCACTGGCAAACCAGTTGAAGCTTTCAGATCTTATTTTATATCACACACATCTCTCTTTGAACTCACGGTGATGATTTTGGGGGTTGAACAGTCCTCTATCAATAGTCACTTTTAAGTTTGGCAGCTTTGCAGTTTTTAAGCTGAGAAACTTTAAATACTTTTCATGTCATTACCCGCTGATACTATTTCTCTTTCGTCCTCTCCCATGTCTTCCTGTATTTTATAGACGCTCTGGGTCCACTTCCGGTTCACCAAGGCACTCTCTGACTACTGTGTGTCTCCCTCTTCTTTTTTGTCTGCGTCATTGACTCTGCCTCAAATTGTTCTTTAATTCTGGCTCCTCAAGTCTTCCTTCTGGTAGCTGATCTCAAATTCCAGGCATGGCTACCTGTGTGATTAGAATCCACCCATTCTCCCCTGTAAGCTGGGATACGTGTTTCCCTACTGTTCGTTATTTTACAAAGTGTGCCAAATTGCTTCTCTTTGAGCTAGGGGTAAACAAAATGCCTCACAAAAACTCTCTCATCCCCATTAGCCAAGAAAATTAGAGAATCTTAGAAAACTCTCAGCGGCAAAGAAAGTTTTATATTCCTGTAGCTGTGGCTATTCAGGGATGTATCACGTGGACCAATGCCTCCTGTCTAGCATGCTCTAGGCATGTCTTCTAAAAGCCATACCAGAATTGTGGAAACCACCTTTTAAAAATATCCATGGAAAGGGACCGATTCTAAGAAATAGGTCGGAATCTAACTCAGTTGAATTATCTTTATCTTTTTAAATATATCAAAAGATGTGTACAAATGCTATCTACTTCTACGGAAGTACACACTAAAATCTCCAGTTTTAATCACTTTACTGGAACAGTAAAAGCCACCCTATTAAATTTGTTAGGCATTGTTTTCCACACTGAAAAGTTATCTATGCCTCTTATTATAATTAACGATATGTCACAACTGTATATCACATTAAATTTATGTGTTCATACATATTTTCTTACTTGTATTCCCAACACCTGCTTTCATAGGCTCACTTTGACTCTGCTGCTGTACATGAAAAGCTAGGCCAAGATTTGATGCTTTCCTGCATAATTCTTTACTCCTTGGGTCAGAGATTTCCAAACTTTGAAAAAATACAAAATTCAGCTGAGCCCATCCTTTACTTAAATAAAACTTTCTTACTGTATTTATTCTTTCTCCTACTAAGAAAACTTTGCAGGGAAAAATGCATTTATATTTCCTTTTTAAAATGAACAATTTGGCATTTGAAGCTTACATGCTGTTTTCTTCAGAACACTTAAGGTAGGACAAAAGTGAGAGAGGAGCAAAAGAGCAGAGGAAAAGGAGATCTAAATTTTGTCTGGTCCCAGGAATTCAGCTGGCTAGTTATCAAACCATTCTGAACACCTACAATCTCAACAGGAGCTCGAAGAGAAGAATAGCAGCAATTCTATGAACAGAAAAACGACCACTTTCTGGAAGGTAAGACGTGTGGAGAAGTGAATCCGAGGTGATATTTGAGAAGAGAGACTGTGGGGGGCAGGGAACCTCTGTCAGCGGGCTCCTGGCAAGTGACAGAACAGCGGCGCACAACATGGCACAAAAGTCCTAAAAGAGGACTTTTAGAAGTCTGCTCTGCTGAGGGACGTCACTCTGGTGGCTAAGTGGTGGGTGCAACCCTCGCTGGGACAGCGTGGTCTCAGGACCCGTGGGGTCTCAGAAAGACCGGGGATGCCTGAGTGTAGCAGAGCTCCCAGGTATTGGAGCAGGGAATCCGGCTGCAGAGACAGAGCTGAGCAGTGGGCTCTTAGCTCAGGGTCACCATAAACTAGACTCCAAAAGGGGCTGTGAACCAGAGATAGAAACACTTGGCCACAGGCCGGGTGAGCACAAAGTGCAGCCAGAGACTAGAGAGATGGGACGGATTGACTGCTTTTCTCTGAGGGCGCACTGAGGAGTGCGGCCCCGAGCTCTCGGCTCCTCTGGGCCAGAGATTGGGAGGCCACCATTTTCATTCTCATCCTTCAAAGCTGCACGGAAAGTGCTCAGGGAACAAAAGCTCTAAAAGCGAACCCAAGTAGATTACTTAGCCTGGCCGTTGGCAAGGGCAGTGCTATTCCGCCTTGGGCAAAGACATTTGAGAGTCACTGCAACAGGCCTCTCCTCCCCCAGAAGATCAGAAAGAACATCCGGCCAAGATCAAGTTCAACAATCAATGAGAACTACAGAACTCCAGAGCTAGGAGAAAGCAACACATAGAATTCATGGCTTTCTCCCTATGATTCTTTAGTCATCCAAAGTTAATTTTTAAATTTTTCTCTTTTCTTTTTTAAAAATTTTTCCTCTTTCCTATTTTAACCATGTTATCTTATCAATACTTTCTAAAAATCTTTTTTAATTTCATTTTTATAGTCATAATCTATCCCTTCATTGTATTTAACCTTATTTTTGTATATATGTAAGTTTTTCTTTCTTTAAAATTTGGGACACAGGTTCTTCTAACAGACCAAAATACACCCAAAATCTAGTATGTGGCTCTGTTCTATTCAGCCTGATCATATTCTTTTTTTTCCCCCTTTCTTTCCCCCCTGTTGTGGGTCTCCTCTGATTCATTTACTGTATATTTTTCTGGGGTTGTTGTTACCCTTTTAGCATTTTTTCTCTCATTCATTTATTCTTCTCTGGAAAAAATGAAAAAAAAAAAAAAAGAAAAGAAAAACTCACCTCAAAAAAAAAAAGAACAAGAGACAGTGCCGACTGCCAGGGGCCTTCTCAATATGGACATTAGTAAGATGTCAGAACTACAGTTCAGAGTGACGATTATAAAGATACTAGCTGGGCTTGAAAAAAGCATAGAAGATACTAGATAATCCCTTTTTGAAGAAATAAGAGAACTAAAATCTAACCAAGTTGACATCAAAAAGGCTATTAATAAGGTACAATCAAAAATGGAGGCTCCTATTGCTAGGATAAATGAGGCAGAAAAGAGAATTAGTGATATAGAAGACCAAATGATATAGAAAAAAGAAGCTGAGAAAAAAAGAGATAAACAACTACTGGAGCACAAGGGGAGAACTTGAGAGGTAAGTGATACCATAAGATGAAACAATATTAGAATAATTGGGATCCCAGAAGAAGAAAAAGAAGAAGAAGAAGAAGAAGGAGAAGGAGAAGACATAGAGGGGCAGAAGGTATATTATAGCTTCCTATAATTTGGAAGCTATAGATAAATAGAACTTCCCTAATTTGGAAAAGAAAACAGGCATCACAATCCAGGAGGCACAGAGAATGACCCTCAAAATCAATAAAAATGGGTCAACACACCATCATCTAATAGTAAAACTTAACAAGTCTCAGAGACAAAGAGAAAATCCTGAAAGCAGCTCAGGACAAGAGGTCGGTAACATACAATAGTAGAAATATTAGATTGGAAGCAGACCTATCCACAGAGACCTGGCAGGCCAGATATATTCAGAGCACTAAATGAGAAAAATATGTAGCCAAGAATACTATATCCAGCTAGGCTGTCATTTGAAAATAGAAGAGATAAAAAGTTTCCAGGACAAACAAAAACTAAAATAATTTGCAAACACCAAATCAGCCTTATAGGAAATAAGGGGTCCTCTAAGCTAAGAGAGATCCTAAAAGTAACACAGACCAGAAAGGAACAGAGACAATATACAGTAACAGTCACCTTACAGGTAATACAATGGCACTAGATTCATATCTTTAAATAGTTACTCTGAATATAAATGAGCTAAATGCCAATCAAAAGACACAAGGTATCAGAATGGATAAAAAAATAAGACCCATCAATATGCTATCTGAAAGAGACTCATTTTAGACTCAAGGACATCTCCAGACTTAAAGAGAGGGGGTGTAAAACAATTTACCATGCTAATGGACATCAAAAGAGCTGAGGTGGCAATCCTTCTATCAGACAAATTAGATTTTATACTAAAGACCATAATAAGAGATGATAAAGGACACTATATCATACTCAAAGGGTCTGTCCAACAAGATCTAATAATTTCAAATATTTATGCCCCCAGCATGGGAGCAGCCAATGACATAAGCCAATTAATAACAAAATCAAAGAAACACATCAACAATAATACAATAATAGCAGGGAATTTTGACACCCCTCTCACTGAAATGGACAGATCATCTAAGCAAAAGATCAACAAAGAAATAAAGGCCTTAAATGACACATTGGATCAGAAGGACATCACAGATATATTCAGAACATTCCATCCCAAAGCAAAAGAATACACATTCTTCTCTGTGTACATGGAACATTCTCCAGAATAGATCACATCCTGAGTCACAAATCAGGTCTCAATCATTACCAAAAGACTGGGATCATTCCTTGCATATTTTCAGACCACAATGCTTTGAAACTAGAAATCAACCACAAGAGGAAAGTTGGAAAGAGCTCAAATACATGGAGGCTAAAGAGCATCCTTCTAAAGAATGAATGGCTCAACCAGGAAATTAAAGAAGAACTAAAAAAATTCATGGAAACAAATGAAAATGAAAACACAACTGTTCAAAATCCTTGGGACACAGCAAAGCCTCCTGAGAGGAAAGTATATGGCAATAACAAACCATTCTCAAGAAACAAGAAAGGCCTCAAATATACAATCAAACCCTACACCTAAAGGAGTTGGAGAAAGAACAGAAAATAAAGCCTAAACTCAGCAGGAGAAGAAAACTAATAAAGATCAGAGCAGAAATCAATGAACTAGAAACCAATGAACAGTAGAAAAGATCAATGAAACTCAGAGCTGGTTCTTTGAAAGAATAAGATTGATAACCTGCTGGACAGATTTATCAAAAAGAAAAGAGAAAGGACCCAAATTTATAAAATCATGAAGGGAAGAGGAAAGTTCACAGCCAACACCAATGAAATACAAACAATTATAACAATATATTATGAGCAATATATGCCAGGAAATTAGGCAATCTAGAAGAAATGGATGCATACCTAGAGACCTACAAACTACCAAAACTGAACCGGGAAGAACTAGAAAACCTGAACAGACCCATAACTGGCCAGGAAATAGAAGCAATCCTCAAAAATCTCCCAACAAACAAGAGTCCAGGGACAGATGGCTTCCCAGGGGAGTTCTACCAAACATTTAAAGAAGAATTAATACCTATTCTCTGGAAACTATTCCAAAAAATAGAAATGGAAGGAAAACTTCCAAATTCCATAAAATTCCTCACTTCGTGAGGCCAGCATTACCTTAATCCCCAAACCAGACAAAGATGCCAAAATCAGATGAAGACCCATCAAAAAGGAGAATTACACATCAATATCCCTGATGAACATATATACAAAAATTCTCACCAAAATACTAGCTCCCAATAGGATCCAACAGTATATCAAAAAGATTATTCACCATGACCAAGTGGGATTTATTCCTGGGCTGCAAGGTTGGTTTGATATCTGCAAATCAATCAATGTGATACAATACATTAATAAAAGATAGAACAAGGGGGCACCTGGGTGGCTCAGTCATTAAGCATCTGCCTTTGGCTCAGGTCATGATCCCAGGGTTCTGGGATCGAGTCCTGTGTCAGGCTCCCTGCTCAGCAGGAAGCCTGCTTTTCCCTCTCCTACTCCCCCTGCTTGTGTTCCCTCTCTGGCTGTTTCGCTCTTCTTTCTGTTTCTGTCAAATAAATAAATAAAATCTTCAAAAAAAAAAGAAAGAAAGAAAAAACAAGAAACATACAATACTCCCAATAGATGCAGAAGAAGCATTTGACAAAGAATAGCATCCTTTCTTGATCAAAACTCTTCAAAGTATAAGGATAGAGGGTACATACCTCAATATCATCAAAGCCATCTATGAAAAACCCACAGCGGATATCATTCTCAATGGGGAAATGAGAGCTATTCACCTAAGGTCAGGAACACGGTAGGCTCTTCCCTCTCACCACTGCTATTAAACATAGTCCTAGAAGTCCTAACCTCAGCAATCAGGCAAAAAAAAGAAATAAAAGTCATCCGAATCAATAAAGAAGAAGTCAAACTCTCACTCCTTGCTGATGATATGATACTTCATATGGAAAACCCAAAAGACTCACCCCAAACCTGCTAGAATTCACACAGGATTTCAATAAAGTGTCAGGATATAAAATCCAGGCACAGAAATCAGTTGCATTTCTATAAACCAACAACAAGACAGAAGATAGAGAAATTAGTCAATCCCATTTACAATTGCACCTGAGGCAATAAGATACCTAGGAATAAATCTAACCAAAGAGACAAAGAGTCTGTAATCAGAAAACTACAGAATATTCATGAAAGAAATTGAGGAAGACACAAAGAAATGGAAAAACATTCATGAAAATATCTATGCTACCTAGAGAAATCTACACATTTAATGCAATCCCCATCAAAATATCAACAATTTTTTTCAAAGAAATGGAACAAATAATCCTAAAATTTGTATGGAAGAAGAAAAGGCCCTGAATAACCAGAGGAGTGTTGAAAAAGAAAACCAAAGGTGGTGGCACCACAATACCAGACTTCAAGCTCTATTACAAAGCTGTCATCATCAAGACAGTATCGTGCTGGCACAAAAACAGACACATAGATCAATGGAACAAAATAGAGGGCCCAGCAACAAACCCTCAACTCTATGGCCAACTAATCTTTGACAAAGCAGGAAAGAATGTCCAGTGGAAAAAAGACAGCCTCTTCAACAAATGGTGTTGGGAAAATTGGACAGCCATGTGCAGAAGAATGAAACTGGACCATTTCCTTACACCACACACAAAAATAGACTCAAAATGGATGAAAAACCTCAAAATCCTTAAGGAGGACACAGGCAGCAACCTCTTCAACCTTAACTGTAGGAACTTTTTCCTAGAAACATCGCCAAAGGCAAGGGAAGCAAGGGCAAAAATGAACTATTGGGACTTCATCAAGATCAAAATCTTTTGCACAGCAAAGGAAAAGGTGAACAAAATCAAAAGACAACCAATAGAATGGGAGAAGTTATTTGCAAATGACATAGCAAGTAAAGGGCTAATATCCAAAATTTATTTAAAAACTTATCAAACTCAATACCCAAAGAACAAATAATCCAATCAAGAAATGGGCACAGGGGGCACCTGGGTGGCTCAGTGGGTTGGGCTTCTGCCTTCAGCTCAGGTCATGATCTCAGGGTCTTGGGATCAAACCCCATGTCGGTCTCTCTGCACAGCGGGGAGCCTGCTCCCCACTCTCTCTCTGCCTGCCTCTCTGCATACTTGTGATCTCTGTCTGTTGAATAAATAAAGAAAAAATCTTTTTTTAAAAAAAGAAGAGAAATGGGCAGAAGACATGAACAGACATTTCTGCAGAGAAGACATCCAAATGGTCAACAGACACATGAAAAAGTGCTAACATCACTCGGCTTCATGGAGATACAAATCAAAATGTTAATGAGATCCCACCTCACACCAGTCAGAATGGCTAAAATCAACAAGTCGGGAAATGACAGATGTTGGCGAGGATGCGGAGAAAGGGGAACCCTCCTCCACTGTTGGTGGGAATGCAAGCTGGTGCAGCCACTCTGGAAAACAGTATGGAGGTTCCTCCAAAATTTAAAAATAGAACTACTCTATGATCCAGTAATCACACTAATGGATATTTATCCCCAAAATACAAAACACTAATTCAAAGGGATATGTGCACCCCTATGTCTAAAGCAGCATTATTTATAATAGCCACAGTATAGAAGCAGCCCAGTGTCCACTGATAGATGAATGGATAAAGAAGAAGTGGTGTATGTATACAATGGAATATTACTCAGCCATAAAACTGAATGAATCTTGCCATTTGCAACAACAAGGATGGAGCTAGAAAGCATAATGCTAAGTGAAATAAGTCAGTCAAAGACAAATACCATATGGTTTCACTCATATGTGGAATTTAAGAAACAATAAACAAGCAAAGAAAAAAAGAGAGAGAGAGAGAAACAAACAAAAAAAGACTCTTAACTATAGAGAACGAACTAATGGTTACCAGAGGGGAGGGGTGGGGGGTAGGTGAAATAGGTAATTGGGATTAAGGAAGTTTACCTGTTGTGATGAGCACCAGGTGATGTATGGAATTGTTGAATTACTATACTGTACACCTGCAACTAATATAACATTGTATGCCAACGATACTGGAATTAAAATAAAATGAAATAAAATAAAAATAAAAATTTGGGGGGTGCTTGGGTGGCTCAGTTGGTTAAGCCTTTGCCTTGGGCTCGAGTCACGATCTCAGAGTCATGGGAATGAGCCCTGGCATTGGACTCTGCACTCAGCAGGGAGTCTGCTTCTCCTTCTGCCCCATCCCTCATGCATGCACACCCTCTCTCTCTCAAATAAATAAATAAAATCCTTTTAAAAATTTTTAAAAAGGAAAATAGAGACACAGAAGATGACCCAGGTCATATGAATAAATGAGGGAGTCAATATAAGGGACTGTTGAGTTATACGACTACCATTATTACTTCTGCAACTATTGCCTAACAACAACAGCAATGGTAGCTTACCGGTACCACGTTTATGAGTACTGACAGAAAGAATTCAGTGCACATTAGAACAGGAATGTTTCTAATTTAACTTCCCAACTTCAGTTCATTATTCTCTGGCAAGTTCCCCCTTTTGAATAGGATCGACCATATAACTGGTAGGACACAGTGCAAAATGAAAATGCGGGGACTCTTTCTCAAAACGTAGTAAGAATTTCAGCCCATTACAGCAGAGCATTAAACCAAGCAGGGAGCTCTATGAGACTCACAAGGCACAAGTCTACGACCCTGGCCCTACTTTGGAGCCCTTAAGAGACATGTGAGTCTTAGTATAATGTGGAACTGTAGAGACAACAAAGGAAACATGTTACCGGTTCTCTAGGTCTTCTCAATCCATGAAAATGTTTGTTTTTGTTACCTCTTGTAAATCTCACATCATCAAAACTATCATTAGATTCAGAGATGTGTCAATTCCTGGATGGCAAATCTAGGGTTGTTTTCATTGATTCTTGAGATAATGTATTTCCTGTGGAGTTTTGATTCCTCTTGCGGACCCTCTTGAATACTATATAAAACAAGAACTAGAAAAGCAGCTTGATCTCCATTCCTCCCCCTCTCAAGCCCTTCAGTCAAGAAAGGACACAAAGAACATGTTACAATTAAACTAAGCCATGACAGGGAGAAAGACTCCTCTGTTAGCCCACTTACAAAGAGCAAACAGTGCCATTGAAGGCACAGCCTCACACAAGACTGGGCTAAGTGGTTCTCACAACAGAGCAGCGAGACCTATTCAGGCTGGAGAGATTCCGTCTGTCCCCGCCATACTCTACGCATCACAATTCTTACTCCCAAGCCAGGAGACAAAGAAAAGAATGCCAAGAAAACCATCAGATAACTAAGATGAAATGTAGAACACAATGGTATTCAAGTGCACTGTGATCAATGTTTAGATAAGAGCCACATTTTGTTTTTCACAAATACAGTAATACACAGAAGAGGGGTTTTCGCTAGGCTGATGTCTTAGGGTTTGCTTTCTGTCTTCCATGGTCCTTTTTTCCTGACAAAAGACTTACCATATTTACCCGATTCTAAGATGTATCTTTCTTCCCTTTTTCACATCCTGAAATCAGAATGCGCCTCATAATCAGGGGCATTTTGCAATCACTGTCAGCCAGGAGGCAAGTGAAAGGGAGCGGTCATCGCCTGCGATACGCAAATATATTCAAATCTGCTTGTGGCTACTGTAGTATATCATGACATGTGATAAACATATGTATCTAAAGAAGCCAAAAAGAGCTTCCAGTAAGTATAAAATTACAATTCTATTGATACGAAAGCACTGCATCATAGCTTATTCAGAGGCATTTGTTTTCTTTCTTAGTGTTACATAAAAACATAATCGCAAAAAAAAAAAAGCATCTCGAGTGTGATGAAGCACTTCACATCTTCAATAGAATGCATATCTGCCACTGACATTTTTGAAGAGTTCAAAAAGCTTCACAGACCCCCACTTAGAAGCCATCCAAAGTTGATACTGAGAAAATCCCTAGGTCCTAATAAAAGACGACTTTGTAAATACCTTTAATGAAATATTGAGGGTTTTCTTTTTTACTTTTTCCTGCTATATTACAACGAGAAATTCCACAACCTGAAAACCTAAACACTAGTGAGAGGTGCTGACTGCATCAGAATACCAATATCCTGGACCAGACTAGTGGACAAATCCATTTTTTCTGTGGTTCTGTTTTTAGAGGAAATTCAAGAGTTCCAACACAAGGTCAGGAGTAGCACTATCATATATAATACATATGATACAACCTACAGGTATAATTTGAATTTTCACATGCAACATTTTTAAAAGTTTAAAAAGTAGGTAAAATTAACTTTATAGATATGTGTTGTTTAACTCAATACATCCAGAACACCATTGTTTCAACATGTAACCAATATAAAAAGATTAGTGAAATATTTATGTTCGCCTTGTCTCTAAAACCCGATGTATATTGCATTCTACACTGAGGAAATATCAGTCCTCACCAGTCACATTTCAAATGCTCAGTAGCCACGTGTGGCTCCCATATTGGACAATATAGGTCTAGTCTATTCATACATTTATCAGCAAAATAAAATAATCCCTTCCAGAACATTTTACTCAAACTCAGAAGCATTCGGCAGAAATTCAACAGTGGCATGTGAACTATGATGAATTATCTCAATGATGGCAACAACGTATTGTTCTGGAGCAATCCTGCTGAAAATAGCCTACAGTAGTGGTCTTCAAACTAGGCTACTGGTACATGAAATCTTTTCAAGAACTTTGTGAGCTCGGATAGTTCGTATGGGATCCCCTCTCAGGTTCTTAACTCCCGTGGGTCTTCTATACTAAAACTGACCTGCCGAAAAACTATTTTTCCCATGTGCTTAAAATTGAGCATTATTTTGCAACTATTTTCAATACTGATTGCTTAAATGCATCATTAACTGGAAAGAAATGCGCCTCCTATCTAATGGCAGTACGTACTTTTGATGCTGATTCTTTTAAGTATAACTAGGATAGTTTCTTATAACACAAAATGTTTACACCAGTAAAACTGATAAAGAGATTGTATGTGATTTCTTTCAGATAAGATACATCATTCATTTAAACTACTTAAAACCTGTTTTCTCAGATTGAATCTTGAAGTATCTTTTCCAATTAAAGTCATTCCTCATTTCACTTTATAAATAATTATATATTTTCTACCTCCCATTATCAAAAGCAAAATATGGTCATTTCCAGACCAATTATTCTTTAGCCATATATACTTACCTCTTTCATAAGATAGGGTTAAAAAGTTCGATTCTGTGGTCCAATAAAATTAATGGATTTTTCAATTTTTGTACATGATTCCTAGTTAATTATTTTCAGAAATCCAATACCAGAGTTCTAAAAACACATGCATACATGTTTCCTCAAGGAAACAATGCCTGCCATCAGATTCTTTGCTTTATACATGAATTATAATGTTAGCTACATATCGCATTGTTTAATTTAAAATCACATGAAAACAAAATTATTATTAATATCTTAATTTACTTCAAAGTAAATAAAAATCTCACTATATTTTTAATCTATTTATTTTGTTAGTAAACTATTCAACAAAGGTGTCCCATAATCGATTTCTGTGTGGTTTTAATAATGCCCCTATAATGCATATCAATTCATTTTTCTGTTGAAAGATGACGCACTTTCTGTGAAAGTACAGTTGGTTCGGCCGATTATTTTGATATGGGCATTGCCTTTGCCAATTAAGTTATGTTATAAATATTTTCTATGAAATCAATGATCTAAATCTGCAGCCTCAAAGTTTTATATTTAAAGGAGATAATAAATCAAAGGCACCTTATCAAAATTATTGTATTGGTTAAGGCATACTTATCTGAGTATTTTGATGTTTCCAACCTTTTATAAGTATACTGGATTATAATGCTTTGAAAGGCCAGTATGATAGGTATAATAGCTATATCTTGACAAAGTCATTTTGGTAAACTTACCAGAAACTCAGAAATAAATGATTCAGCAAGAAATCCTTTCATAAATTGAGGTTTCTTTCCTTTCATGGAACTAAAGATAGGTCTCATCAAGTTGTCCATCACAAATTTTAAATTTTAATTAAAAAACTTAAATCATGAAAAATTATTTTTAGTGACAAGTCACTGTGGCTTTTGACTTACAATCTGGGGACTCATTCCATTCCCTTCTACTTATTTATGGGAACAAAGTTTTTTCAATTCTTATAGCTCTAAAAGTGAAAAACAGGAATAAAATTTATACTGTACTGTCTCATTAGAAGTAGCAGTCGTCCTCAGAGTCACAAACTAGCTTGGGGGAAAACAAACAGTCATATGCACTTAAGGGATACATTTCCAGCCAAATTTGAGTTTTCATTTTTAGTAATTACTTATCAAAATATATAATATTTTATGATGTTCTGATAAGCTGTATACTACTAATAATTTAATGGTAAAAAGTTTAATATTTAATAGGCTTAGCATTATAGGAACATTTATTTCAAACCATATATACTTTTCATAGAGATATATAGTAAGATGACCAATAAAAGGCTTTTAAACATAAGAATATATATTACATTAGGATACATTACTGAGGAGACCTATAGAACAATGATTTCAAGGAGATAAGATCATGAAATTTTCTGACTGTTCATGGTTTTTTTCTTTGCTTTTAAATCAACAATGATGAGTATCAAGATCCAAAGGTATTTTTTAGTTCACTGAATGAATGGATAAATGTGACTCATTTTATTTAAAAGTGTAAGTATTTGTAATATGCTGGAAATAATAACCACAAACTTATGATAAGAAATTTCAGATACCAACTTCAAGATGGGTGATGGAGTTGATAGTTTTTCAAAATTATTTTAGCAGGCCTATAATTAGAAAGTTTGAAGACCACGGCCATAGAACACAATCTCAGAGAAGCCCAAAGGAAAACTAAGTGGGGGAAAGGAAATTTCGGAAGAAAGATTTCTTTTATTCTTACTTTTAACTTCTGAATGTACCAGAAACCACTCTAAGTCGAAGTATTCTAGCTTACTTGCCAGGGCAGTTAGGCAGCCCTGCAATGGGTGAAATTTTAGGGGTATTTCGGAGCCATCCGTAAACACTGTACTTACTCACGACGGTCACTAGGTGGCAAATACACACTGGTCACGAAGCCCTCTTGCCGTCTGCCCTCTTCCAGGGGCTCTCTCCGTTGTCCAATCTCCTCCTGCAAAAGGGAAAAGAATATGAATAACGACAATCGCAACAAACAGTCGCAGGAAATAGTTATTTCCATTTTCCAGCAACAGTAACAAGCCCTTAACATCTCTGAAAATTTCAGAACTGGCCTTGCTTATGAAGCTCATCTACCTTTCGTCAATACCATTTACAATCATGTTGAGACGTTCTATGATATGACCATGAACTTTGACCACAAAACCCAAACCCTGTGCAGCTAAGAACCTCACCTCTGGTAAAACCAAAAAGCATCAGGAGCATCTATGACATTCTGAGCGCAAGACCAAGACTTTCATTTCACTGAATCTTCAAATAGCTCTAAAAGATAGGTGCTAATCTTACCCCCACATGACAGGTGAGAAAGCAGGAAAATGGCCCCAAATCATTGGGTTAGTAAGAAAATGCAGGTTTGGCTTTTTCTCACCAATTAAATAGCCATGCCCTTAAATACGACCCCGTATGATGTTTCAGTGGGGTGTGTGTGTGTGCACGCACACACACGTGCACTCCAGATCTTTCAGCTCTCTTTCTGGTAATCTCTACATCTCTTTTTATACTGTATATCCATTAGAGGAAGCTAAATAATTTCCATTTTATTTTGAAGAGGCTAAGAAAAAAGTACATTAACGTCACAGCCTCCTTTGGAAAAGGGTTTATCTGTGTGTGCTTTTATAAGTACCTGAGTCTGAGTGTTTTCATGCGTATAAATTTCTGCCTATATCTCCACGTCTGTGCATATGTCTGTGTTTCTGTTTGTAGCATGATTAAGTCTATGTTTGCATCTGTATGCCTATGTTGGCAGATGTGTGTGTGTGCATTCATATATTTGATGTACATTTAGGATTGAGTGCCACATGGGCATAGGAACACATTTGTAGATCATTTGTGTGTGTGTACATGTGCCGATGTGTATAAATGTTGACATGTGAAGGTACATGTCTGTGCCTTTGTGTGCCTGTGGCTATGTCTGTATTTTTTTACCGTGTTCAGGACTGTATTGTCTGTAGATACATGTGTGTAGGTCTCTTGCTTTCATATGCTGAGGATGTTGTGTTTCTGACAGGGACCCCTGGTGTCTGAGCGGACATCTGCATGTGCATTGTGTGCGTGTATAGGCAGGCGCTATTATGGAGTTCTGTTTGCATGTGTCTGTGAGAGAGGTTTGGAGTGTGTCACTATATGAGTTGGTGAAGTCTTGCTTTTTTTGGAGGCAGGACTCATGTCTCTGTCTACTTGTGTAAGTCTGTGGAATTGCCTCTGTATTCCCATGCACAGATCTCTGCATGAGTCCAAGAGGGTAAGCAGCATCTCTATGTGGAAATGTCTCGTCCTCATGTTTGCTGCTTGTAACGGTTCATCTGTGTGAGTAGCTGCGTGACTGTATGTCTGTGCAGACATAACGTCCATGTGCATGTTTGAGTGTTGGTCGCCAGGTCTGTAGCTACACGTTCTTGCCGTAAGGCTTTATCTGTGTCTAGGTGCCTCTATAGTCACACATGCAGGCCTGTGTTCATCCACCTGTTCCTCCACCTCCGTTTTCATGTGTACGTCTGTGTGACCATCTTCATGTCCATAGGGGCACGTGTGAGTGGATCTGCATAAACCTACCTATATGAGGACGAGTTTCACAAATGACTCTCCGGGTGAATGCACACGTGCCTGTATGTAGATGTTTATGTCGCTGCACGATATAAGGACTCCACATGCATGAGAGTTTTGCGTGTCTGTGGGCACATGTCTGTGTGCGTGCTTCTGTGCTATGCAAACACATCTGTTCACATGCATACACATGACGACACATACAAGTGTCTGTGCAACTGTATGTCTGGATGGTGCGCTGGATTCTGACAGGGTGTGTGTGCATTTCTATGACTATGTGCACAGATCATCAGACATGCGTGCCTCTGTGGGTATCTATGTGCCTCTGTGTTCAGGTGTGTGTCTGTGGGCCTCCATGTCTAGCTATACATCTGTGTAGAACTCCATGCATGGGAATCTGTATGTATGCTTCTGCATACATCTGCTTAAGCTTCTGTAGCCATCTCTTTGTGATTCTGTACGGGTGCGGTCTGTGTGCCTCTCTGCCTCTGTGCACATGTCTACATCTCCGTGAATGCCCTGTGTTTCTGCATGTGTATGTGGCTTTGCACGCTCCGCTCACACATCTGAGTGAGCCTCTGTGAGTGCAGATTTGTTTGCCCACATAGATCTTTGTGTGGGTCTTTAGGCCTGTGTCTCTGTGGGTAGGTATATGCTTCTGCATCTAAAAGCATTTCTGCCAAAATGTCCCCCCCCCAATCTCTGTAGAACACATCGCTCTTCTCTATGAAAGCATCTCTCTCATGCATATCCCACTATCTCTGTGTGTAGACACATGTAGAAATCTCCGTATGGATCCGTATCTGACTTCTCCATGTACAAGTGCATTTATATGTGCACACCCGTGTGCTTGTGTATTTCCATGTGAACACCCACATACACGATTATTCCTTTGCATACTCCCATCTGCACCGTCATGCATGTGCCTGTGTGCACATTTAAATGTTCACAGTAAGCAGGAGCCCTTGCGTTGCATGTGCAGGCATGAACACGTTTATGCCTGTGTGTTCTGATAACAACCATGCTTTTGTGTGTACATGCATGTGACTCTGAGATCAGGAAAACACCAGTGAGTACATGTTGAAAACACATGTATCTACCCATGAATGAATCTCTATGTTGCAGTGTTTGGGTGAAAGCCTCGGGGTCTGCAGAGCAGTAAAAACACATCTACCCATGTCTGTGTCTGGGCGACTCTGTGCACTGATGGGTATGTATGCACTCGTGCAAACCCCTGTGTGTCTGTGAAGGTTCATGTGCATAAATGTCGGGGGGGGGGGGGTCCTGAGAGTGTGTCTAGGTTTCATGAGCCTCCAGAGGCATCGATGTGTCTTTGTACGTGTATATATGTGTGCATCTGTGCCTCTCTGAGGCTGTGAATCAGTAAATAGAACCTCTGGGTGCTAGCCAGGTCAGCATACATGTCTCTGCCTGCTTCTCTGGGTCTGTGTGATTGTGGATTATGTATGTATGACTCTGCATGGCTCTGTGCCTACATAGAGAACTGTGGGCATTCACACGTATCCTTGTGTGTGCATTTATGTATCTGTGTACACGTGAGATGACCCCTGTCGAGTCTCGGAGTTTTATGTTCATACTTGTGTAAACCTATGTCTCTGGACACATCTGCAGGTCTGGGTCAGTGGGAACATCTCTGGCCTTGTGTGTGTGTGTGTGTCTGTGTGTTTTCTAGTATATACTTATCTATGATAAATATATGTGTGTAGTTGTGAGCACTTTCTTCCAGTAAGACTTTTCTGGTGGTTTCCCCACCTGCTTTTCTATGATACAGCCAGCAGAAGGGGCTCAAGATTTTCTTCCTACTCTTGGGGTAGCCAAGAAAATAAACATTAAAATATGGACTCCTTTGGAAAATGTCACTGACTGAAGACAGTAACTATGGTCTAATAACAGGGAGGCTTTTTATAATCTGAAGACAAAAAGCAGGCGGCTGCTCAAATCCCACCGCCACTGCAGACATTTCTGTCAGGGACTCTGGCCCGCTGCTACCTTCCTTCTCCCCTCTGGTCCCAGCCGGAGCCCACATGCTGCCCCCTGGCTGCCCACGGCCCACGTCGTGTGGCTTCCACCCCACCTTCCGCTTCCCCAGGCTTGTCTATTACAAAGGGCCCCGAAGTTACTTTCTCCCTCATTCTCCTTTGCTTTGACTAGCAATTCAGATTAAGATATATGGTGTTATTTAATCCCTACCACAGCCTAAGAGGCAGGAACCAGGGTCATCCCCCGGTTACAAAGGAAGGCCGATGATCAGGGAATTCGAGTGCGTTCTGTAGGTCATATGGCCAACAGGTGGCAGGGGCAGAATTCAAAACCAGGCCTGATGGACACCAAACCCGTATTCCTTCTGCTCGACCACTGACCATTTCCACTATCGAATGTGCACAGGTCCCAGGGACCAGAAAACAGGCACATCTGCCTCCAAAGACTGTGTTCTAAACCTTGATTCTTGATGTGATCTCATTTAATTCTTGGAATGACCTCAAAACAAGTACTCTGTCCATGTTTACATGTGAGTATACAGACTCAAAGAAGTGAAGTCACTTGCCAGAGCTCTGTGTGAGCACGAGGGTCCTCTGTTCATACCCTGTGGAGCAACACGTTGTTGAGGCCAAAAGTGACAGAGTATGTGCCTCATGAAGTGAAGCCGAATGTTCTGGTGTCACCATACATATTTTGCTGTCTTTCTTGGTGTGTGAGGCCTCCTGAGTATTGTATAGTGGGTCTAGGTATTATTAGAGGTGTCTGTGAAGTTTGGGGCAAGTCTGGGCATCGTGGGGTAAACACGTGTGTCGTGGATTGTGTGTCTCTGCGCATGGCTCTTCTCCGGGTTGTATGAGTATCTCAGGACTGCGGGGCAGGTCAGAGGGTGCCGGGCTAGTTTCTGGCTTAGGTGGCACGTCTCCGTGTAGTGCTGTGAGGCTAGATGTCATGTGGTGAAATGCGCCATGTCTGGTTGTATAGCCAGTCTCTGTGCTATGCGGTGAGGCTAGGTGTGGGGGGAGTCTGGGGGGGTAAAGTGAGTCTGAGTGCGGTGGAGAAAATCCTTCTGTTACGGGGAAATCTGTTTCTACTGTGGATGGATGTTACATCTTTGCGGGGGGGATAAGTTGTAGGGTGGCTTTGTCTGAAGGAATGTGGGTCCAGGTGCTGTGGTGTGAGTGTGCAGGTTTTCTAAAGTACTAGTAAATTGTCGGTCCTGTGAGTGAGTTTCTTGTCATGTCAGTCAGCGACTGGTATGCTTCATGTGTGCACTGCGAGGCTGTGCTCAGTGCACGTTATGGGCAGCATAGCAAGGGAAGACAAGGTGAAGCGGTGGATTGTGGGTTGTCTCTATGAATTATGGGTCCTGTGAGTCCTGAGCATCTGATTCGGAGTAACTCCGCTCTGTGGGAGTGATCCTGGGTGTTCTGAATTTCACGGCTGTGATTTTTTCGGGTGTACTACCAGGAAAGTCTGGGGATTGTGCAACGTGTCCTTCCACTGTAGGGCATGTCTAGGGGTTGTGGTATAGACATCGCAGTCTGTACATTGTGAGATATATCTTGGAGTAATGGGGTTAGACTATGTGTCATGGGTTGAATCTAGAGATTCATTGCAAGTTGTTTTGACATAGGGCCAGTCTTTGCATTGTAGGGTATGTCTGTGCCTCATGAGGAGCCTCTATGGGGTTTTTTAAAGCAGGGGGAGCCTCTCAGGTATGGGGTTGTATCTGGACATGGTATGGCATTTCTAGAGGTTGTGCTCCAATGCTGAATATTGTGGGGCGAATGTGTATAATACAGGCTGACTGCAAATGTGGTATTGGGTGTGTTCTGGGGTTGTAAAGAGAGTATGGGTTGTTAGGGGCAAGTCTGGGTGTGGGGGAGCTTGTGTTTGTGCCGAGGGACTAGTTTTTGTGCTGTAGGGCACATCTGCTTTATGATGTATTTGTGTGCGTGATGGGGTATGCCCGTGTGTAATTGAGTGTGTCTTGAATTGGAGATCTTTGTGTTGGGCGATGATTCATTTCGTAGGGTGAGTTTGTGTGGTGGAGTTTGCCTGTGTATCATGGGGTGTGTCTCTCGGTGGTGTGGGGCGAGTCTGCATTTTGTAAAGCTTATCTATAGCACTGTGGGCCATGTATTGATTTTGTGGGATGACGTGAGGTTGTGATGAGATTCTGTGTGTGTAGGAAAATCTGAGTGCTATGGTGCACATCATTCATTGTGGGGAAAACCTGGTCTGGGTTGAGTTTGGATCCTGTGATTTGATTTTAGATGTCTGGGAGTGAAATTGCATTTGGGACACAGTCTGAGCATGATGTGGCCATTGTGGGACTGTGGGGAGTGTCTGTATTTTCCAGGCATTTTGTACATTGTAGGATGCATCTTTTTATTGGAGGCTTTGCCGAGGTGTTGTGGGGGTATGTGCACCACAGACCTAGTGTCTAGGTTGTGGATCAAGGGTGCCTTGTGGAGCAAGGCTGTGTGGTAAAGCTGGTAAGGAGTATTTGTCTTGTGGAGTGACTATGTGTGTGTGTGTGTGTGTGTTGAGGTGAATCTGTACATCAGAATGCAATTTTGCATTTGTAGGAGAAACCAATGTGTTATAGGGTACATCTGTCCATAGCAAGTTAGCTGGAATGTACTGTGGAGCTATTTTGTGCCTTACGTGTAAAACATATCTTAGTGTTGCATGGCAAGATTGAATTTGGGGGTGTCCCTGGAGGTATGCAGTCTATTCTTACCACAGTGGGGTAACTTTATGTTGTAGACTGAGGCTGTGCATTCTAGGGAGAATTTTTATGTTGTGGGACTTACCCGTATGGGGTAAGTCTGGGCATTGTAGGGCAAGTCTGTTCATTGTAAGTTCATTGTAGGTATTGTGAGGCATTTCTGCGTAGTGTGGTGCAAAACTGAGTTTTGAGGCAAATCTTGGTGTTATGGTAATATTGGATGCCCATGGAGTAAATCTTGGTATTTTTTGGAGAATCTCCGCATTGTGAGGTGAATTTGTGCACTGTGATAGGACTCCATGGGCTGTGCTAGGAGTCTTATGCCATGGAGCATGGGTGACATCATAAGTTGGTCTAAGAACTGAGGGGTGAGTGTGGGTGCTGTGGGAGAGTCTGGGTACCATGAGGCTCACAGGCACGTTGTGGAGGGTTTCTT
Source organism: Mustela nigripes (assembly GCF_022355385.1). NCBI lineage: Eukaryota > Metazoa > Chordata > Mammalia > Carnivora > Mustelidae > Mustela > Mustela nigripes. The sequence continues at coordinate 11,673,229 of NC_081575.1, forward strand.
GGTGCTGTGGTGCATGTCTGTGTGTTTGGGCACCTATCTGGCAGTTGTGGTATGTGATGGGCTAATTATTTGCTTTGTGGTTGAGTCTCTGCATTGTGGGATAATACCACATAGGGATAAAGTCTGTGCACTATAGGATGAATGTGGAAGCTGCGTAAATTTCTATGCACTTGTGGGACAAGTCTGTTTCTTTGGTATGTTTTAGAGCTACTGGACTAGGATGCTGGTGGGGGTGGGGCAAAGTCCAGGCATCTGAGGAGGTCACTGATGTCGTGAAGGAGTCTGCTGATTATGGAATGTATATTTTGAGAAATGTTTGCAAGTTGTTATATAATACTGCCTTTCGGGGCGGGGCGGTCCCTACCTTGTGCGGTGTTTCTGTGTATTATAGGACGTACGCTGTGGGAGAAGCTGTCCATTCTGGAACAAGTGTGTGTTTTCATGCAATTTGAGATCCTATGGGTGGACATTATAGGGAAAGCTCTGCAGTGTTATTGGATTCTGTGCACCGTTTGGGTGGATCTAAGCTATGACTGTTGTCTGTACATTGTATTGTGTGTCTGGGCATTGTGAGACGGATGTGAGCTATCCGTTGGTTCTAAGCAAGGGCAAATCTATGCGCTGTGCTGTGTTTGATGCAGGGTGGGTGTGTGTATTTGGGGCTGAGTATGCATGTTTGGCACAAATTTGGAAACTGTGTGGTAAGTGTGTGGCGAAGGAGACTTTGTTCTCTGGGGAAGGTGTGTGCGTTGTTGGTTATAGTTGTACATTACAATGAGGCTCTGCACATTGGGCGGCAACTCAAACCTTGGGAGCAGAGTTGGAGTGCTGTGGCTCCTTTTCACTCACTGCAGGTCAACCATGGGCTTGGTGAGGGTGTTTCCACGGGGGCATAGTTTTATATTTTAATATGGTTTGGCAGCTATTTTTAGAGTCTGTATGTCATATTGTGAGTTTGAAACTCTGTGGGTCAAATCTGTGGAAGTTCAGGTTTTGGTGCAAGTTTGGGATTTGTAAAGTTAGTGTGCTGTGGGGCAAAAGTGTGTTAGGCTGATCTGTCTCTTGAATCATGAGCAGATGTGCTGTGATGTGATCCTACGTGTTGCATGAGAAGTCTGTATCTGGGGACACATCTCTGCATTGTAGGGTATGTCTATGTATTGTAGTGTATGTGTGTACAGTGCTTGGGCAAGTGGGGTAACTGCATTCATTGTGCAGTTGTTTGATATATTGTGGGATGGACTGTGTCTTGTTGGAAGAGGAGCTTGAGTTTTGTCACTGACCCCAAGTGTGTTTGGGATCCATCTTCTGCTGAAGGATGTGTGTGTGTGTGTATTTTGTATCAACTTTGAGTATTGTGTGTCATGAGTTGACCCTACACAATGCATGGCAAATACGTATACTCCAGGGTGGTTTTGTATGCTTTGATCTGGGTCTGTGAGTGGTGGGCAGTCTTGCCTTCTACCTAGGAATTGTAAAGAATGTTTGAATGGCCATGTCATGGAAGAGAGACATGATGGGGCATGTTTCTGCACTGTATGAAAACCCTTGTGACATGAGATACATTTCCCCATTGTGACTTGATACTGTGCGTTGCAGGGGCATGTCAGTGCTTTGCAATAGGATTCTGTGCTTTTTGGGAAGAGTCTGAGCTGTGCGTTTGTGCCCATGCATTGGGTTTTTCGCAAATCCGTATGCTGCATGATGAGCTAGTCAGTGGTAGGGCTAGGAAGTCTGTGTAACAGACTATGGAAGCACGTTTCAGGATGTGTCTTTGTCCAACAAGACAATTCTATGGGCTCTGTTGCCCCTATCTTCCCTGGAAGCCAGGTGTTTGCGTGGCCGGGTGAGGGTATGTTGTGAGGCAGGTCTGCATCCCGTGGCGCTGCTAAGGGCTTTTGGGGCAAGTCTGCGTGCTGCGTGTTTGTGTCTGTGCGTTAATGGTATGGTGGTCTGGGTACTGTGGAATGAATCTGGGTGTTATGGGGTGATTTTGGGGTTTGTGACACATGCGTGTGCACTTTAAGACAGGCCTTTGTGTCTGGGGAGAAGTCTAGGGTTGTGATATTAGAGCAAAGCAAGTAGGACATGGCATGGGTCTGCGTATTGTGGTTTAAATGTCCTGTGAACCGCATTTGTGTCACAGACGAGGTGGTCCGACATCTGTCTGGATAGTGGGGCTCGTCTATGTGTTGTCTGGTATGTCCAGGTGTGGACAGGCAAGTCGGTGAGTTGAGGGGCGTATCTATGTGGTAGAGAAGCTAGGGCGGGGAGAATGCTTTGCAGTGAGCCTGGGTGTGGTGGTTCTAGCGTTTTCATTGTGGAGTGACTGTGTAGGTTGTGGAGCAAATCGGCTGTGTAGAGTGAATCTGTGTGTTGTGATTCCAACCTCTGCACAGAGAGTCGTTGTTGCATAGCACGTCGGTGTTATGGGGCAGACTTGTGTGCCGCAGGGTTTATGTGGACTTTGATGGGGTTTATACGTGGTTCTGTGGTGCATGAGTGTGCTGTGTAAGGACTATGTGCATGGTGTGGCGGTGTGGGCTCTGTGCGGCATACCTTGGCATTATGTTACTATTCTGTGCATTATGGGGCGAGCCTGTATGTTGTGGGGCAAGCCTGTGGACTGCGATCTGTGAGCAGTGAGTTGACTCACTGTTCCGATGTGAGCGCGGGTCATGCAGGCAGACATCTGCATTGTGGGAGACATCAGTGCATTACGGAATGTGTTTGCAGACCATGGGACAAGTCTGTGGTTATGGATTGTTTTTGAGTTCGATGGGTCCTGCATATCTTTTGGGGGACTGTGTGGACACAACTGAAGGTGTCTGGGGCCTTTGCCCCGTAATGTGATGTGACTGCTCCCTAGGGGAGCTGTGGGCTGTGCGGGTGCCGGAGTGCACAGTGGGACAAGAGGGTGCCCTGGGAGGCCACTCGCTGCTGCGTGGGAGGAGTGCGCACCCTAACGCTGGGTCTGAGGAGTGTAGGGCCTGTCGAGGTATTGTATGGCAGCTGTGTGTGTCAGAGGGTTTTCCGTTTGCTGAGGGACAAGTCTTGGTATTGAGAAGTGAAGGTGTTTACTGGAGCCTGTGTGTGGGTTACGTGCCTCATACAGGCATCGCAGGGTGTATCTGCTTTGTCGTCCGATTCTGCATATGGAAGATCTGTCTGTGGGGAACGGGGCTATCCATGTCCTGAGGCACAAGCCGGCGTGTTGCAGAGCAAGTCTGAGTCCTGTGGAAAGATAATCTGCATTATGGGGTGAGTCTGAGCATGGGGAGCGATTCGGGGTATACAGGGTTTTGACAGGGATGGCGTGACACAAGGCTGTGTGTTGGAAAAGCCTATGCATTGTGGATTGTTTCTAGGGATTTTAAAGTGAGTTCTTTACATTGTAGGTCTAGTGTATTCTGAGGTATGTGTACTGCAGAGCCTATACATACACGTGTGTACGTATATACGCATATATACACATACACATATATTCATGTATGCATGCTAGGGCGCATTCGGCTGATGAGTCTTCACGTGGCTAAGCGGTCTGTACCTCGGGTATGCAGATGCACTGCACTGTGTGTCTAGGTGTGGTGTGATGCGTCGCTGTTTTGCAGACTCCACATGGAAGCTGCTCCGGGCGTCATGGCCTACGTGCAGTCATCACGGGACTGTGAGCAGAGGGCGGAGGGAGTGGGAGCTCTGGTGTGGTTCTAGGCTTTATGGGGGTATACTCCATGCGTCATGGGGTTGCTTCTAATGATTCTAGATTAAGTCTTACCATCATAGTCCAGGTCCTTGTGCAGAAGAAAGAACAACAGTAACAGCCACAACAAGATCAACTAACATCCATAACACTAAGGTTCTAAGCACTGCAGAGGCGTTCACTCATTTATTCCTCTTAACAACCCTGCTAAGTAGGTACCATTATTATTCCAATTTCTGCCTAAGAAAAATAAGGCACAGACAGGTTAAGAAACTTTTCCAAAGTCAACAGTTAGTAAATGATACATGTAGGATTGGAACCCGGTCAGTCTGAATCCTAAGTGGAAGTTTTTAACCCCAATCTATACTGCCCCTTCGTTTGGGGGTGTGCTGTGTTTACGGAATGTCTCTGGGTCTTGTGGAGTATGTCTAGGTGTGGTGGCAGGTCCTGGGTTACAGAACGGCCAGAGATTATAAAATTAATCCAAGTAATGTGGGGCTTCTGTGTGAATTGTGCAACGGGTTTCGTGGAGAGGGCATTCTCTCACATCGTTAGGATGTCGAAGGGTTAACGTCTGCCCTGTGCGCAGGCCAACTGTGTAAGCAGCATGTCAAGCCTCTGCTTTCAAGAAAACTTGTGTGGTGGTGTGATTGTGTGATTGTCAAAGGGTTTTGTGTGTTTGCATGCGTACCTATTCGGAAAGTGTGCTTACTCGTGAGTCCAGTCCCTGGATCACGGCGTGGGTCTGTGCCTTGCGGAGTCTGGGTGTTGGTGCTCAAGTCTGCTTTATGGGGGAGGTTCGTATGTGACGATGCACCTCTGTGAGTCATGGGGCAACCATGTGTGCTGCGGGAAATGTGTCTATGTTGTCAGGGTCTCCAGGAATTCTGGGGCTCACTGCTACATGGTGGGGGGGGCGGTCTGTGCACTGGAGGATGCCTCTGTGTGTTGTAATATGTGTGTGCATGGTGTGTTCTCATGGAATGCGTCTATGCATTTTAGGCCTGTGCTCATGGGAAGTGTCTTCGTGTTGTGGGACATGTTTGTGCAATAGAGGCAGCAGGCAGGCTGAGGGGGATGAGTTTGTGCATTGTGGAGCGACAGTGTGTGTTACATGATGGTGAGCACCATGAGGCTTCTCTGTACATACTGAAGAAACACTAGGTGTCTTGGGCTATGCAATCTGTATCATGGAATGTTCTCAGGATTTGTGAGGCAAGCGTTAGTTTATAAAAAAGGCCTTATGTTGTGGGTTTAGTCTATGTGTTATAACGTAACTCCAGGCATCGTATGGGGTCTATGCATACACACTGAGCTGTTCAGGAGCAAATCTGTGTCCTGTAGAGCATGTCTAGGTGTTCTGGATGAGTCTGTGCATGACGAGTCTGCACCATGGGGAACCCGTGAACTGTTGGCTGAGTCTGTGTGTTGCAGGAGGAGTCTTAGGATCAAAAAAAAAATCTGAGTGTATGTGTGTGGGTGTTGTTGGTGTGATATAGGGCACATCACTGAGTTGCAGGGAGCATGCATAAATGTTTGTGTGTGTGTTGTGTTGTGTTGTGCTGTGGGTCTGTGCCTTGTACGGTGAGGCTTGGGGTCGTGCGTCTAAACACTGCGGAGTGAGTCTGTGTATCATGGAGCAAGTCTGTGCACCGTAGAGCAAATTTCTTGATTGTGCTACAGCTCTCTCTCGTGTGAGCGGCATCGGTTTAGGGTTCTGTGTTCTGTGGGGTGTGGGGGGTTGCGGTGGGCGATCTGTGTGCTATGCACTGCTCGCTTCGGCAGCACATATACTAAAATTGTGTGCTATAGAGTATCTGCACCTGTCCTAGGGCCAGTCTATGTATCACTGGTGAGCCTTTGTGTTGTCAGGTTCTAGGTATTTGGGGTTAATGGTACTAGTGGCTAGTCACTCCCTTCGGAGTAGGCCCTGTTGTTACGTTTGTTTTACAGAGGAGCAAACTGAAGAACAGAGAAACGTACTTACCCCAGGTGATACACTTAGAAAAGGGTGGAACCTGGATCCTAACCCAGGTAGTCTGGGTCCAGAGGCCTTGCTCTTAACCACTACCCAAGCTGTGTCTCTGTCACAGGCCCGAGTTGTAGCTCAATGATACAGGAAAGTAGGTCTGTAGACTACGATGGAAATATTTGCATTGAGGGGGTCATATGTGTGTCGTGTGTCTGTCTGTGTCCTTGGGGAGTGTTTATGTGAACGGTCGGTCTTCTGTTTTGGAGTAAGTCCATGCTTTGATGCCAATCTGTGTGCCGCAGAAGAAAGCTGTGTGTCCAGAGTGAGCATGAGTAGGGCGTGGGGCCGGTCTCCGCCGTGAAGGGCAGCATGCCTGCACACTCGGGGTGAGTATCCGCGTTCGGTGGTGTTTGTGTATGTTGCGGGGCAAGTGTATACACGGACAGGGGGTCGTGTTCTGGGCACACTTGTGTACGGGCAGCGGCGTAGTGAGCAGTGAAATGGGTCCCTGGGCTTTGAGGCAGCTCTGGGCATTGTAGAGCCCATGGCTGCCCATGCCCAGGGTGTGTGCTCGCAGGGCGGAGGCTCCGGAAGGAGTGTGGATTTTGTGAGGTGAATCTGTGTGGCACGTGTGTGACACAGTGACGTGGGCCAGGGGGTCGGAGCGCCGTGCTGGGGAATGTGTTTGGGTGACACGTCTGCGCTGTGAAATGAACGAGGGGAGCCTGGATCGTGCCCGTGACTGGCCCCGCGGGGGGACATGTGTATGCCCGGAGGGCGGGGGCTGGACACTCTGGAGACAGCTTAGGTGCTGCTGTGGCCTGAGCGTGTCTGTCCTAGACCCAGTCTGTCCCTTGCGGGACCAACGTGTGCTGGGGCGCAGTGCTGCGCCCCATGGGGGGCTTGTCAAAGGAATCGGGGTTGAGCGTCTGCATGGGGGAGGCTGAGCTGCAGCAGAGCAAGGGAGCCCGCCACGGGGTGAGCATTTGCATCGTGTGGGGGTGGCATGGGTTGTGATGTGACCCCGTGCGCTGCAGGATGAGGTTGTGTGTGGTGGCCCAATCCTGTGTGCCCACGGGATACACACCACTGCACCTCTGGGATGTGGGGGGAGCTTGCCTGAGGGCCGTGGGTTTAATCTGTGTGCCATGGTAAGTCTTCAGGCTGTGGGGTGAGTCTATGTTCTTAGGGGCATGTCCTTGTGCTGTGGGACAAGTCTGTGTCTTGGGGAGAGGCTGTGCACCCTAGGGCCAGTCGGCCTGAAGTGGGGAGGGCCTGGGTCCCATGGAGAAAGTCTGTGGGATGAGTTTATACGCTGTAGGGGATGTCTGTGTGCTGTGGGGCATCTCAGTTTGTAGGGCAGACTGTGTTCTCTGGGAACAATCTTTTGGCTGTGGGGAGAATCTGTGTGTTGTGGGGAGACTCTCTGTGCCATGGGTTTAGTTTGCATTTTATGGGGTGAGTCCATGTGATTTGGGTCATGTCTGTACACTACGGAACAAGTTTGGGTCTTTTTGGGATGGCCTGTGTCCTGTGGTGTTTGTCTATGTGCCACAAAGCAAGTCTGTCTGGTGTGGGACAGTGTGTCCCTCGGTGTGGGTCTCCAAGCTGGGCCAGGAACTGTGTTCTGGGGGAAAGTCTGTGTTCTGTGGACAGTCCATGTGCTCTAGAGTGCATCTCTGTGTCATGGCATAAGGCTGTGTGCCCTTGCGGGGGGGAGTATCTGTATGCTCTAGGGAGTATCTTCGGGATGTGACCTGTGTCCTGGGGAGAATCTTGGCCATTGGTTTAGTCAGTGGGACACTGGGAGAAATCTGTGTGCCGTGGGGAGAATCTGTGTGCCATGGGCATCCATGAGCCATGGGCAGAGTCCATGTTCTGTGGTGAGGTCTGTGTATCCTGCAGGGCCTGTGTCCCGTGGAGTGAGTCTGTATTCGCTAGAGAAACTGTGCTAGGCGAAGGGCCTGTGTGATATGGGGATAGTCTGTGATATCGGGGATTGTGCAAGTGTCATGGATACAGTCTTTATGGAACAGTGAGTCTGTGGCACATGCAGTAGATCCATGTCCCTTTGGTGAGACTTTTTGCCTTGTGGAGAATGTGTGTGCTTTTAGGTAAATCTGAGTGATATGGGGGATGCCTGTGTGCTATGGGGTAAGCCTTTCCGCTGTGGTGCTTGTCTGTGTGTCGTGGGAAAAGCCTGTGTGCTGCAAGGTTAAGAGAGAGAGAGAGAGAGAGAGAGAGAGAGAGAGAAAGTGTGTGTGTGTGTGTGTGTGTGTGTGTGTGTATTTGACCAGTGGACAATAGAGGGTAAGTTTGTACATTGCAGGGCAAGTCTGTTTCAGGGCAAATTCTCCTTTAATATCTACAGATGATACCAACACTTACACTACGGTTACTGTGTAACAGACACTGTTCTAAAGGTGCTATTATTAATCTCCATTTTATATCTGAGAAAATGGAAGCACTATGTACTATGGTCACGCAACTACCAAGAGGCGCAGGTCTGAAACCAGGCAGTTTGTTTCCTGTGTCCACACTATCATGAATCTCCTTAGGGTTCCGGGAGCATCATTGGCCTCAAACACTGGGAATACTTCGTGGTCATTGCTGGATATATTGAGAGAAGGGAACGTGGAAGAAAAGGGAGTAGCTCAAAGCCTTCCAAGTATTAAAAAAAATAACGCAATGCTCTATTTAAGATAACGATGGCAGTCTAGCCCAGAAAAACTGACATCATGACTGCAGAAGAGCGCCTCCAGTGACGTCGGCCCCCACCACAGTCCCACCCCACCTCGCTGACACAGCCACATTCTGCCACTGCAGAGGAGCAAATGCGCATGCCCTGGAGAGCTGCTGTTGCCAGGGAAACCAGCCTCCAGTCACAAACAAATCACAGCCTAAATGTGCAAGTCAAGAAATGACTGGGACTCTGGCTGTGAGCCAAATGAGCCCCTAATAAGGGCAGGCAAGGCACCCTCCAACCCAATGCCCTCAGTTTTTCTTCCTGAATCAGGAAAGGCTAGAGGCCAGAGTCAGGAAGACAACAGAGAAAGAAGGCTGTGCTGGGCGTGGGAATGGGGCTGGGATGGCCAACAGTGGGTAGCAGGTGATTTTAATAATCAAAGATTTCTGTAAGCAACATTTAACTCTTCTCCCACTGAGTCTGCGTTTCATGCTGGAGCCTTCCGCCTACAGCGAAAAGAAGTGAACCACTGGGGGTGTGTCTACCTACAAGAGAGGGTGGCAGTGGTGGCATGGATCGGGACTCATCCTACCTTCTTTAAATCCCTAGATCAGACTACTGCCAGCAACAGGCTGGCAAACATTATTTATTTCTGCTCCTCACACATCTCTTACATTTCCTTCTTATACCATTCTAGAAAATTCCAGAGACTAAGACCAGACAGCTTTAATTCTCCGAGAACCTGAGGAGTAGAAAAAAGGTTGAAGAAGGAATCATAGGAGTAACACTAACTGACCCTGGGGGAAAGTTTTGAACACACAATTAGAATGCCAGCTGTGTCCAAGAGGAATAGCACATCTGGAACAGTGGTTTTCTATATTCAGATTCCTCAATTTTAATTTGTGAAAAGCATCCGATAAAAATACAATTTTGGAAAATTTTAAATTTATAAATCCTGTTTGAAAACCACTGCCCTAAACCACATGTGCCTAGAATCCTTGAAAGGCATGAACACGAACATGATGTTTTAGAAAGCTGCCAGAAGCTGCAAGAAGGTAGGAGTGCTATTGAGGAATGTGACCATCTCGGGTAGAAAGAAAATGGCCAACCTGTGGACACTATACCCTAGCTAAAGGGAGAGCAGTTGTTGCCATTTCATATCAGTGGAAGAAGGTTGAATTATTCAATAAATGATGCTGAAACAATTGGTGACCTATTTGGAAAAAAAACAAAATTAGATCCTACTTCATATTCATACCACATACCAAAATGAATTCCAGATGAATTAGAGTTAGTAAAAAAAAAAATGAAGCAATGAAATAACTAGAAAAAAATACAAGTCAATATACTCACTAAAGGAAAGAAATAAATCATAAAATCAAAAATTGATAGCTACAGATATCTAAAAATATAAAGCTGTAACATGTAAAAAAAAAAAAAAGACCCCAGCATAAATGATACAAAATCAATAGGCAAACAACAACTGGGAAATAATGTTTTTACCACATATGATAAACTAATTAGGTGATAATGTATAAGGTGGAGGTGAAGGAGAAATCTTAAACTGGTTCATACCATTTGATCCAGAAATTCCACATCTACGAATTTATCCTAGGGAAAAAAAAAAAAAAAAA
>NC_081575.1:11683320-11733750 GCF_022355385.1 Mustela nigripes
TTATGCATCCGCGAAACACTGACTTCTTGTGGAATGTTTAAAAATATGAGGAATTATTTTCAATATAATGTTGAATGATTATTAAAGCAAGCTGAAAACTATATATATATATATATATACACACACACGTCATATATGTAGTTTTATTTATATATATATATAAAATTTTCATTTTGTATATAAGTATATATCTCTGGCATTTCTTTGCATGTATTCAGGAAAGAGGGACAGAGTCATTTTTCCAAATTTTAAACAATTAATGTGTGGGTTTTTTTATGATAAAGGGGTAAGATACCATTTTTAAGAAGCTACTTTAACAAGGGCTATAAAAGCAGTGGGAGCACAGAGAAGAAAGTCTAGGAATAAAGACAGTAAAAACAAAGCCTGACTGCACTGATTTAACAGTGGAGGAGCCAGCAAGACACACGCAGTGCAGACTACATGAAGATTACAGCATCATTACAGAATTTCTTATACAAGATGGACTCCTGGAAAATTTTCTTCACTACACCAGAGAATAGTCACATGTCCCTGGATGCGTCAGTCACTCTCTTTGCCGCAGTGCTCCGTCCAATGCCCCCCTCCCTTTGCCTTTAACACACTCTCCCCCACCAGCACCCCCCTGCAAAACATGCCACCCGCAGACATTTTTGGCTTGGAAAAATGGCCCATCTTGAGAGCTTTCTTTTAAGCGTTTCCTTCTTCTTTTCCCTTCTTGATTGCTGTTTGTCATCTAACTCAAAAATCTACCTTTTTTCCCTCCTTCCCCTTGAAGGGACCAACAACCTAAATTTCAAAGAAATAAAAAGACCACCACCTCAGTTTTGTTTTGTTTTGTTTTCTTGCCGAAATGGATCTACTAATGCGGTTTCCAGCACATTCCGGCACATTTCAGGAACAAACATAAAAGCTTTTCTGATAGGAATCTCTGAAATCCTTCTCAGAGCTCTTTTCAAATAAAGAAGCACTTGAGAATATTCTGCCTTTACTGCACTAATTGATGTCCATGAATACAAAATCAATCATTTTCAAAATAAAGGCAGCCACAATATTCATGATTTCCTTTCCATGACTTCTCATCCTAAACCCAAATTTTAATCTTTCCCATTCAACGCATGTTCATTTCTCCTTTGAAGCAATTAAACTGAACATTACAGGCTACCCTCCTCATTTCCTCTCCTGTACAGACATCCAGTCACATGATTTTCTTCATTTAAAAAAAAAAAAATGAGGTATGGTATCCTTCCCATTGCAAAGTCACAGTTTTGTCATGCTCTCTCCATACGGGGACAGGAGCTCAGATCTGAGAACATCTTCAATCGTAACCCATTCTATCAAGTCTAATTCAAACACTGTAAGGCTGAGATACTGTTCTAAGTGCAATTTCTCATCTAGGTAACATCTTCATCAAGTCCTATGTTGGGAAATAACTTACCAGAATCACAAGGGGAGATTCCTATATTTCCTTCCAGCAACTCATTTGCCATTTAAGAAACAAGCTTTGAACTAGTACATGACCGGGGAATATTTAGATTGGAACTAACCCATCTTCCCAATACTGCTGATTAGAATCAGGAATTCCTACACAGTTCTGTATTATTCTTTTCCATCAAAACTTGTCACTTGCTTTGAAAAGCACATTTTGGGGACCTATTTTACAAAAGATTTCTCAGCTACTTACCAGCTGCACGCGCTCTGCTTCTCCACCAGCTCTGAGATTGTCGCACTGAAGGGGAGGGCGAAAGCAGCAGCAGCCACTTGAAACTGAGCTGTGCTCTGAAGAAGGGATTAGCTCTATGGAAAGAAATGAAATGCCTTGGGATTACCCCCAAATTCCTCCAAAAACGTAAAAATCGTATCACATGTTACATGCTAAAAAGTACATGTTCATCAAAGAAGAGATTTTAATAATAAAACCTCCAATCTAAAACCTACTTAAAGTGCTTTGGTTTTCAGAGGAACCCCTACAATGTCTTGGGCTTTTGGCTCTCCCGTCTCCTAGCAACAGCCTCATTAATATTTTTTTTCTGCAGTGGTCCTACTAGGCATCAGAGAGCATTGACAAGGTCTAGTCTCTGGGAGCATTTTGTGGTTCAGTGTGTGTTTTCCCCCAGGCAAATAATAAGGAGAGTCGGGCCTTAAATAACAAGTTCCCCAGAGGAAGATTTTGACAGAGACTGTTCTTCTGCCCTCCCTTGGTGCAACACTGCCATTAGACCCTTGATGTAAAGATGGGCCTCAACAAAGGATGCCTAAATCCCTTCTGCAATCCCCAAATTACACACAGAAACTTATGCCCTAAACCAGTGTTATTATCCACTATGCCCAGAAAAACAAAAAACCACACAGAATTCACCTGTGTCCTTAGCTCTGTCACCACGACCCCCACCCAACAGCATGGCCACTGGAGGTATATGGCATAAAAACAGTGGATGAAGGGGCGCCTGGGTGGCTCAGTGGGTTAAGCCGCTGCCTTCGGCTCAGGTCATGATCCCAGGGTCCTGGGATCGAGCCCCGCATCGGACTCTCTGCTCGGCAGGGAGCCTGCTTCCCTCTCTCTCTCTTTCTCTGCCTGCCTCTCTGCCTACTTGTGATCTCTGTCTGTCAAATAAATAAATAAAATCTTTAAAAAAAAAAACAGTGGATGAAGTATAAGCAGACCGAAACCCACTTATCTGTAAATATTAACATTAATATGACAGAATATTGACTATACGTTAAGGAAATAAAGAGCAGGTAATTATACAATATGTACAATGCAATCACTTATAACTTACGTGGATAGGAATAAATGTACGCAAAAAAGTCTGGAAGGATACTACACCAAAATGTTAAGAGTGATTATGTCTGGGTTTTCCATGGATGGTAGAATTTGATGGGAGTTTAGATCATTTTTCTTTTGATGATCTATTTAATAACTTTCCTGCAATTAACACGTATCCCTTAGGCTATTAAAAGAGAACCATGCCTAACAATGTGGATGTTCTTACTGCCACTGAACTGTACACTTAAAATAGTTACAATGTTAAATTTTATGTTATCTGTATTTTCCCACAGCAAAAAAAACAGCAAACCTTTCATTCACTCCACAAAGATGTACTGAGTTTCACCACATTCAGTATACTATATGGTGGGCAGATTATACAAATGAATAAAACACAATCTGTTCCCTTCTGAGAGCTCATAATCTAATGAATGACTACCCCCCAAAACCTCTATATGGGTTTTTATTATACATGACATGTAGAATTGCTGCCTTTAGAAATGGAGATATTTTGTTAACATACTTTTTACATTTCATCAATTTTGGGTAACATTTATAATTAGGATTGTTACATTGCTTGCCTAAAAAATACTGGACTTCCAGTGGGTAGAGGAAGTAAAGAAATATATATTAAATATTTTAATATGTTATTAAGTATTTTAATATGTAAATAAATATATATATATATATATACCCTTCTGTATATGTGTATAAAATTGTCATATTTTTTAAAGGACAGGAAGGGAAACTGTTCTAGATTAAAGACGATTAAAGAGATATGATCCCCCAAAAAAGTATGATGACCAAATGCACTGTGATCTTTGGTTAGATCGTGTATACAAAATAAAACAGCTATAAAAGACATTTCAAGAACAACGGAGACATTTGAATGCAGACTAGATAATATTAAATCAATATAAAAGTTGTTTGGTATGATAATATAGGAGGATGGATTTGTTCTCATGAGATACATGTAAAGTACTGAGAGGCAAAGTGCCATTACGTCTACTAAGTACTCTGAAATGCTTTAGAAAAAACTGTAGTAATAGATAAGGCAAATGTGGCAATATGTTAATAATTGGTAAACCTATGTTAAGTACATACAAGGTTTTTTTTTTAAGATTTTATTTATTTATTTGACAGAGAGAGAGAGATCACAAATAGGCAGAGAGACAGACAGAGAGAGAGATGAGGAGAAGCAGGCTCCCTGCTGAGCAGAGAGCCCTATGCGGGACTTGATCCCAGGCCCCTGGGATCATGACCTGAGCCAAACAAAGGTAGAGGCTTAACCCACTGAGCCACCCAGGCGCCCCAAGTACATACAAGTTTTTACTATATTACTCTCTGGTCTAAAATCAAGAAAATAAAATATTTTTTAAAATAATTATTGTAGGGGTGCGCTTGAGTGGCTCAGCTGGTTAAGCATCCGACTTTGGCTTAGGTCATGATCTTAGAGTCCTGGAATCAAGCCTCCCGAGTTGGGCTCCCTGATCAGCGGGAAGCCTGCTGGTCCCTCTGCACCCCCCACTTGTTCTCTCTCTTTCCCTCTCGCTCTCTCTTTCTCTCTCTCAAATAAATAAAATCTTTTTAAAAAATAATTATTGCACAACTATATTTAAAGCTAAAATTCATTTAAAAAATTATTTATTCAGTTTTAATAATAATTGGCTCTGATGGATATGACAAAGGGAATGGATGTGTATAGATTAATGCAATCTATCCCAAAGATTAAAGCTTTTTACATTGGAATTATGGAGAAAACATTTTTATTTGTCTGTTGGATAATGATGTTATTGTCTTTTCATACTGACCAACTGGATGATGAATTTTTGTCGTGCGCCATCTAGTGGTAAAATCCTGATTTACCATCACTGAAGGATTTCTACAGAACACAATTTGACAACTGACCTATTAAATATTACTATCATCTTATTGTAAGAAACAAAAGTAAAAGAATTTTATTACCGCTTATCAATACAGTTAGTAGTTTTCCTCAATTTTCATAATTTGCTTTTGGTTATAGGGAAATGCCTCTACTCAGGTGTCCTAACCACCTGGCACATCTCTACACACATCCCACAAGCAACGCTCAATGGCAAGCTGACCTAAGTTTTGGTGAAATGCCCTGGGATCCTCCCTGGCACAGGGCAAGACAAGCAGTCCTGTGAAGACTGTTTCTCACTCCCTCCCTATTTTGGGAGGGGGGCTGCCAAGAGACACCTCCTTATCCACCTCCCAATGCTGGTGAGGCATGGGACTTTCCATCTTGCTTCCTCCCTTAGGGTACAACTTCAGGCTTTGCAAGCCACTAGATGTGTTATGGGAACAGCTCTTCCATGGAAAAGTGACTCACGGCTCATGTCATCTGTCATCTTGTCCCTCTGGTTGTCATTCTTTGGGATCAGGGATGTGCGGAGCTGACACCATGCTGACCTTCTGATCTCGCTTTTGCTGCACTTGTAAGTAACAGACCGCCAGTGTCCATTTGGCTCATTGGCTCCTCATCAAATGACTACGTGGCGGAGTGGAGCCAAATCAAGCAGCTCTTGTGGCTCAGAGCCTTTGTCTTTGCTTTGTAATAAATTATCCCCAGGG
Organism: Mustela nigripes; assembly: GCF_022355385.1. NCBI lineage: Eukaryota > Metazoa > Chordata > Mammalia > Carnivora > Mustelidae > Mustela > Mustela nigripes. The sequence goes on from NC_081575.1 coordinate 11,688,680, forward strand.
GCACCTGCGTGGCTCTGTCGGTTAAGCATCTGCCTTCAGTTCAGCTCATGATCCCAGGACCCTGGTATCAAGCCCCACATCAGCCTCCCTACTCATCAAGGAGCCTGCTTCTCCCTCTTCCACATCCCCTGCTTGTGTTCTTTCTGTTCGCTGTGTGTCTCTCTCTGTCAAATTAAAGGGAAAAAAGCCTTAAAAAAAAAGCACTCAGTCATAAATAAAAGAGTGACAAATCATGAAGAAAAATCTATACAGCTTTACTGTGAGTCAAACCCATTGCTTCAAGTCAAGTAAGTGGAGCTGGTCCTCACAAGCACCCCTTTTCCCTCCGAGGCACCCCATTCTAGTAGTTCTTGATCTGATCTGCCTGCTTGGTCACCTGATGGAGACTTCCAGACCCACTCAAAAGCCACCATGCAGGGGCGCCCAATAAACATTTTTTTTAAAAGCCGGAAATGATTGCAATGCACCAAATATGTAAAAATCATAATTAACCCAATCAAATCATTGGTCACCTTCGGTAGTTACTAAGGTAGCACCCCTGATTCTTAAAAATAGATAGCTAAAGTCAACTATTCAAGCATCTATCTGAACTCTCCGCAACAAAATCAAGTAGTTAAGGGAAAGCTCTTTCTGTTAAGCAAATTTCCAGCTAATATATACAGAAGAAATGAAAAAATCAGGAAGAAAAACTTATCATTTTGCAACCCTCAACAAAACAGTGGATTTAGGCAACGATTTTCAGTAGCTGCTAAAACCATTCAGTGAATGATTAATAAGAAATTTCTTTTTTTTTTTAAGATTTTATTTATTTAACAGAGAGAGATCACAAGTAGGCAGAGAGACAGGCAGAGAGAGAGGAGGAAGCAGACTCCCCGCTGAGCAAAGAGCCCGATGCGGGGCTCGATCCCAGGACCCTGGGATCATGACCTGAGCTGAAGGCAGAGGCTTTAACCCACTGAGCCATCCAGGTGCCCCGAGAAATTTCTTTTTAAACAACAAAAAAAACTTCTCAGGCCCAACTTTCCCAATATCTTTTAGTATGCTATTATAATTATGAGCTCGACTCTGGGAACAGATAGCAGGGAAAGGGGAATTACAGTTTTATCATGCATTCTAGACTGTTACCATTTCCGAGTAAGATGGAAATATTTTCATTGGAGAGTTCTGGAAAGAATATTTACACAAGGAGTAACTCTATTCTAGGCTTGAGCAGTAACAGGCACACAAAAAGACTCAGCGACAGAACCACACTTACCACTCCCGCAGCAAAGATTAGTCAGGATCTACTCCAGTGGAAAAGTAGGAACCAGTATCTGGAGAAAGACTGGCAGAACTGGAACTACATCCACTGAGGCTGTATCCTGTGCTGTTGGCTGTTCCCATACCTGGTACTGCTATGAAAATGGCTCTAATTTCTTTTAAATCAGGAGATAAGAGAAAAGGTGATGATGTTTGCACCTTAATGCCTAGGAAATAGAAGAATACATTTAACTACTTTTGCATAAAAGGAAATGCAATTGAATTTTCCAGTTTTTGCCTCTATCAGAACATAACCTCTAGCGTGAGATTGTTCCAGTGCAAGTACAGCAAAAATAAAACCACAGAAGGCCACATAGGGAAGCCCAACTCTTCTGCTGAGCATTTAGACAAAAGTGCAATTTCCATCTGAATTCAAAGGTTTTCATTATAAGAAAAGAAGGCCCAGAATTGGGGTTTATTTTTAACCCAACTAGAAGCATCAATGGCTAAACATTGCAAAGAAAGCAAGAGAGGAGAAACGAGCAAGAGAGTAATGTCACTGGCGATGAACCTGACCTGGTTCTCCCTAGTCTGTCCTTCTCCAGACTAAACGTCCAAGTTTCATGACCTGTTCTTCATTAAGTTTCCAAGCTTTTCAACATGTTGAATAATCTTTTCTGGAGATCCTCTGGTATGTCTTTCAGAAGACGGTACCACGAACTCATCAGGAATCCAGATTTTGGCTCAAGATCCCAGAGAACACAGAGCTGTTACTTCTGATGATCAAATATACTTCAGGACACTACAGAGCAAAGCACGGGGTAGTGGGGAAAGCCAAGCATTGCCCTGGGTGCTGTGGTACAATGACTCAGACAGATAAGGTGCCTGCCTTCAAAAGAGCTCACCAGTTTAAGAGAGAAGACAGACCGATGTAAGAACATACGGTCATCATGAGTGGTAGAAAGAGAGTAAGAGAGAACAACATGACAGCATCCTGGGGTGGTCAAGAAAGGCCAGTCTCAGAGAGTATCATTGAGGTAAGACTTGAAAGACAAGGAGTAAAGCAAGAAATTGGATGTAGAAGTGTTTTCTGGGCTGAGAGAAGAGCTAATGCAAAGGTCCTGAGAATGAATGCACCAGACATGTCCGGGAATAAAGAGATGGAGAAAAGTAGAAGATAAGGCCAAAAACGTAGACAAGGGTCGGGTCACACAGGCCACGCCCTCCTGGAAATGGTCGTAAAGTCAGATGTCTAATTGCAGTGGGAAGCTACTACAGAGACTTGGGCAGGGAAACTACATGATATGATTTATGTTTTTAAATCATAATTTGGGCTACTGTGCTGAGAATAGACTATATCCTGGCAAGTTGTGAAAGCAGGAAGATCTGAGGAGAGTATCTTGCAGAAGTCCAGGTAAAAGATATTGGGCTCGATTCAGGCAGAAGCAGAAGGAGTGGTGAAAAGAGTTCACACTCAGGATGTATTTTGGAGGCAGAGTCGAAAGGGTGCTAGCACTGTAATAAGGGATAATAAAATCTAGGTAGAGGAAAAAAGAAAGCTAGGATGACTCTCAGTTACGGACGTAAGTGACTGGGTGAATGGTGGTGCCAGGTCATTGATGGGGAGGCGGGAGGAGGAACAGATTTGAGGAAGGAGGTAGGAACCAAGAACTCTTTTGGAAATACTGAATTTGAGATTCTATTGGAGATGTTGCAGAGGCTGCACAGAGTTTGACAGGAAAGGTGCGAACTAGAGATAGAGACCGAAAGTCATCTTCTATAAATGGCAATAAAAACCACAGGAGTATTTGAGGATACTTTACACACTCTGAACACTCATCTATAAAAGAGAATTGATACCCATTAATGTTTGTGCCATATTGAGTTGTTGTAAGGATTAAAGAAAACCGATAAAGCCTAGGATTCCTTAACCTATTCTTAGTAGCAGTGCTGCTGTACGCAGGTGGGTAGATCTGTGTTGAACTCAAATTTCCAGAGCTTTTCGTATGATAGCCTTCTGTTAAAACAGGTATCTTCCTCCATTTTGGGCTAGGGTAATGGATTTATTTCATCCAACTGCCTCTCCTCTATCTCCAGACTCAGTTTTAGGCCAGGTCCTGTGGCCTTTCCTTTCCCACGTGCCGCACGCTGCCACGAGGCTCTGCCAGGTGTCTTGCCCTGGTCTCCCTACTCGGGCCACAGAACGGACCACACTTCAGACAAATGCACTCCAGTAGGCTCAGCCACGGTCTGGAAAAGCACCAACAACCCAGGAGAGCTGGGCATGGACCTAAACAATTCCAGACGACAATGCTTAATCTGCTCACGGCTGTTTAGTGAGGCACAGGTGTGAATTAATTATCCTCCCATATGACAGAAAGTGCAAAGATCACAGAATTAAGAGTAATAGTGACAAAAAGAGGATGACAGAGACTGAACAAGCAGCAAAGTAAGGAAACAGGAAGGAAGCAAGGCAAAGAAGGAAAAAGTAGGTCCAGCCGCATGGACTTTGGTTCATGGGCAGGAACAGGTGGGAACTCGGCTAAAATAGTTAAGATTTATGGTCCAAAGCTGATTGTAATGAAGCTAGCAGTGTTGCCTCTGGGTACAGAGGGCCTTCTAGTACTCTCTGCGGGCCAGACTGGTCCAGTTCTGGAATGCGGCGGAGACTGTTTGTGGGAGGTTATAGCCCAACTAGAGAGAGTGAAGGAAAGGAGAAAGCATAATTAATCTTATGGCAGAGAATCAACCCTAAAGGGAACCCTTTCCAAGAAATAAGAGAGGCACTTTGAAACACAAAATGGATAAGCTGCATTGAGCAGCTCTAAGATTATTTTAAGAGTTTACTCATCAGTCACACAAAGAGGCCAGACCATAGCCGGAGTATCAAACTCACCAGGAAAAATACTTTTCAAGCACATACATGCAGTATTTCCCTAAAGACACAGAATTAGTAGGTCTTGGAGGGTTGGTACCAGAGAATGTACATTTTTAAAGTTCTCTACAGGATTAGGGTATATTGACAGGTTCAGAAATCACTGGATTAGAAGATTCTCAACACACTATTATCTGCACGCTATTATCCTATGATCTCAACATATGATTATCTGAACTGTTACGTATCACCTATACAACATTACTTTATCTCAAGCCTAATTGTTTACTAAAGCCTTACCTCTGGGGTGCCTGGGTGGCTCAGTTGGTTAAGTGTCTGCCTTTGGCTCAGGTCATGACCCCAGAGTCCTGGGATCGAGTCCCACATCAGGCTTCTTGCTCAGCAGAGAGACTGCTTCTCCCTCTCCTACTCCCCCAGCTTGTCCTCTCTCTCTCTGTCAAATAAATAAATAAAATCTCTTAAAAAATAAATAAGGCCTTGTTTCTAACTCCGGAGGGATTATAAAATGAGATAACAGAACTAACTGGCCCTCTAACTCATGTTACTCTCTACCCCTATGTCAATATCATTAATACAGAGCCCTCTCCTTGTAGGTGGGTCGGGCAAGCCAGCTAGCTGGGTGCAGAGCATTTCAAAGCCAAGCGACAGACCAAATCTAAAGGGAAGAAGGGACTCCATGGACCTTAGAGAAATTTGGAGAAACTGAGTGTAATGTTTAGTCAGCTTTATGTGTCCACTTGGCTAAGCTAGCATACCTACTTATCTAATCAGATGCTACTCTAGGTGCTAATGTGCAGGTATTTTGTAGATATGACTAACAATCAGTTTAAGTAAAGGAGATTATCCTCAACAAAATGGGTGGGCCTCATCCAATCAGTTGAAAAGTCTTAAGAGCAAAACTGGGGTTTCTCTGAAGAAAAAACTGTACCTCCATAAGTTAATTCACTGATAGAAAACTACAGCTATAGAAAATACATATGTGATATCTCCTATACAGAAGATATACATACATATACATATACATATACATACATGTATACATATATAACATATAACATATATATCTCCTATGGGTTCTGTTTCCCTGGTAGAATCCTGACTTAGACCCTGATGACAGCATCAGTGTCATGGGGAGATGCACAGTCCCAGACTATGTCAAAAGGGAACAAGGAGCAGGATCATTCCAAGTCTAAAGGCAAACCAGCATGGAAGGAATGAGTCAGAGATGTAATTCTGAGAATTTAGGCCAGAGACAGAGTTAGGGCCAAGGCCTCCCATGGGTCATTCGCAGCCGGAGAATGAGAGGAAGAAGACAGGAATCGGGTGTTGGAGGAATAAAGCAAAGGCCCGCCGCAGGAACCTGCCTGGGGGGGTCATGCCGACTGATCATCCACACGATAGTCATAAAGGGGAGCGGACATTTGCTGCTCTCATACACGACAGACTGGATCCCAGGCTTGGTCTCGGCAGGTTTGGGAAGGTCCAAAGACCTGTCAGTTCACTTCCTTCTATGTGGCTGTGCATAATGAGACCTTCTGGATGGGGCCAGGGTAAGGGCTAACAACCTTCTTGGGGGCCATCAGCTTTTCATTTCCGCTTTCCCATTTGGGGATTATGCAAGATGTCTCCACAAAATAAACTAGGAGGCAGCCCCTTGGGCTTAGGTCTCTGAATAGTATGTCAGAGGTCAGAAGTGCACGGAGTTGCTGAGTTTAGAGATGACCATGTGTGTTCAGTGTCAGACACTGCTCAGTGAACTTGACACAGATTAACTCATTTAACCATCACAGTGATCACGTGCAAGAGGTGCTATTTTTACTCCCATTTTATAGATGAGACAACTGAGACTCAGAGGGCAAATAGTTTGCCGAAGGTCAACGCATAAGTGACCTCTATTTGATTCTTGTGATTTGTGTCATCGTGACTTATCACTGATACCTGTCTGTCTTCTCTTACTGAACTATAATCTGAGGGCAGGGGACTAGTCTCATTATTCTAAATCCACAGGCACCCTTCAGGTCTGCCCCTTCATTCTCTCAGGCACCCCACTGGCTGGCTGGATTCTATGATGTAATACCATTATGACATTAGCTGACCTCATATTAGTGTCTGTGCTTCGGAATCCTGAAGGGAGCACAGCACCTTAGCTCTAAGCGTAGAGAAAGGGCAGATAACTGGACCATAGTTACACTGTTTCTGATAGAAGAATTAAAATATTTAATAGAGAAGATGCCAAAGTTATTTTATTTTTTTGTTTTTATGTTTTTAGGGGCGTGCCAACTTCATTTACACTTGGCTCATTCCGGTAAGTGAAAATTAATGGGACAATAAGCTTGAACACTAACACTAGCCACTGGGAAGTAAAATTGTATCCTGGGGTAATTACATTTTCCTTTTAAAAGTTTTCAGAACAGTAAATAGTCACAAATATTTTGCAGCACCCATAAAACTCAACGGATCGTCAAACGAACTAGATGAAGACAATGAAACCTATCAAGACAGTGAATATCCACCAAAATACTCAGGTAAATTAATGCAATATTCACAGCCAGTGAGCTTATAGTTATTTCAAAAGAAAATGAAGGTTAAGGCTTTTGTATGTTGTGTGATTCCTTCTTTGCCTGTGTACTGGTTCAGTCTTGGCCATAAAATACAATAATTAGATGAGCATTTGCTCAGGAGTTAAATACTATAATCTTCTGTGTCTTTAAGCTGAACATTCTCTTTAGGGATTGATGCTTTCTTTTCTTTCATTTTTTTCTCTTGGTTGGCACACATAAAATCCTCGTTCCTAACCTGCCCGTGTGAAGATGACTGTAATTATAATCTGATGCACATGTTTTGGGAGTAGAGAATACTAGTCCAGACACAGATGATTTGCAAGTGCAGAGCTTTCTTTAAAGTCATTTGTCTTTTGCTTTGCTTTGCTTTTTTTTGTTTGAATGCTAGTGAGAATTCTGTTTATCTCAAAAGACAGAAATCAATACGCAACCATCTGTACAATCAGAAGGTGAATATTTGTGGGAGATATGCAGTATGCCAAAATGATTCAATTTCTTACAAAGTAAATAATATCTACATGATATAGTAACATTTAACTAGTGTTAGTCTTGGCCCCTCCCTGATGAAGGAGTTTCTTAACCTTCTGATGCAGAGGCTTCCTAACCTACAACAAAGCAGACCAGAAATCAAATGGGCTCTATCCTTACTGTTCTGTATTAATGATGGCAAATATTTGATGTGAATATTTGCAAATACAGTAGAATTAGTCTACTGGACATGGAGTGCTTTACATTGATTTTATTAACATTTAACATTTTAGCTACAGGAAAACATTTCCAGCTCCTTCTATGACTCCACGTTATTTCCTAAGGGCCCTAAACTTATCTCCTTCCACAGCCTTCTCTCTGGGAGCCCTGCCTCTTGCCCTTCCATACTACTCTCCGGACATCAGGGCAAGCTGAGGACCCGGGATGGTGGGTGAGGACTCACAGCCAATGCCAAGGTCCCTTGTGCATGACTGCAGAGGGCACCAATGTGGCCAGAACTAGCCTACATAGCACTTCTGTGCAAATTAGAGAAAGATGCCCCTTCAGGACAAATGGACTTAGGAAAAGGTGCCTTTCTGGGTAATGAATGAGTCTCTCTCTCTCTCTCTCTCTCTCTCTCTCTCACACACACACACACACACACACACACACACACACACACACACCCTTCTTGGACATTTAAGAAATGAGAACCCTCTCTGGGCTTCCATAGCCTTGTGGGCTCCTGGCCTAGCAAACAGAACACAGGCTGATTTTCAAGCGCCCCTGCCCACTCACTCCCACTAGGTACCTTGTGCAGCACACAAATTACACAACCACACACAGCAATCCTAAGAGCAGCATTTCTGGCAGTTTCTCTTCTGCCTTGGCCTTCTCTCCTGAAATTCTAGAAGACCACTTGATTCAAAGTGCAAAGAGCCAGGAAGCCACCACTGTGCCTGGAAGTTTGCGCCCCTCCCAGGAGGTGTCCTCTTTCTCTTCTGCGTATTCGCTGCCTGCCTGCTCCTCACCCCTCGCCACCCATCACAAACACACGGGTGGTTCATCTTCCTAAAGCTCACGCATGAATGTTTCATCACTTGTCTGCTCCAAAACCTTCGTCTTCCCCATGCGCCAAGCACAGAGCGGGAGTCCTGTGATCACAAGATCTGGGTGACAGTACATATTCTGACACTAACTTATTTCTTGTGAGCCTAGATGAGACCTAACACCTCGTCTAAAATCTTTGCTTTCCTAAGCTGCTGGGTGTCCCAGCATAGGTAGCGTCATGGAGAGGGAAAGTAGAATTGTTTGCCCCATAAGTTTGACAGGTAGTTCCCTAGAAAATTCCAAATGTCTCTTGTAACTTTTGACTCATAATCATATGAAAAGATCCTTACCTCATGTATAATAAGTGTTAAAATTTAAAGGTACGCCAAAAGAGTTTTCAAATATTATACTGAAACAGAGCAAAATGTTTGAGAATATACTGTGTTGGCAAAGAAACAGGGAAACAGGTGAGCTCATATTTGTAAGAGTAGAAACGGGTCCAACTTTTATAGAGGTAAATTGTCACTATCTTTCAAAAGAAAAGAATGCATACTATTTTTGCCCCAGCATCTCAGCATTTAAACTCTAGTACTTGTTTGCTAAAAAAAATATACTAGTCCATTTCCCTAGTCCATTTCCTCTCCTGATCTAGAAGCCTCATGTATTTTCTTCTCCTCTCAAATCCCTACTATATTTTCCAACAGCCTCCTACTCAGGTGACGGTCTGGGTTTGTTTTTTTTTTTTTTTTTCTTTCCCTAAGAGAGAGAACTTCCCCAAGCTCCCACAGCTCCACCCCCTCCTACCCTCTGCCTTCCTCCTGTGGTTACAGAAGAGCTAGTCACGTGAAGGCCAACCCCACTACCGGTGCACAAAATTCTATCCCCAACACATTCTGCTTTTCCTCTCTGCTGGATCACTTCCATCAGCACACCCGCCGGCATCGCCCGCCCTCAGTGTCCGCCATACTCCCCCTGGTTCCAGTACACTCAGTCTCTTTACAGTAAGGCTCCTTAAAGGTGCCACTAAAATGAGCTACATCATCTTTTGCTCTTGTGTTCAATGTATACCAACAGTGACTACTGTGTTTTCTTATTCCAGGCGGAATGAAAAATGAGAGCATCATCATAGAGACAAAAACACAGAGAGATGATGATATAGCATATGCTATACCTAAGCGATACATCAAATGGAACATAGGGAATATGGATTTGTAAAATTCAATCTGAAAGTGCCCTGTAATCTCCTTTCATAGGGCACGCACAACTTGAAACAATAAATGCATCATTGAATCAGAAAAGTATGGTTGCTATTTCTTCAACCAAATATGTTGCAAGTGTCATTCTGAGTCAGAAATTCAGATGCTCATAACACGGAAGACATTGAGAGATGGAGAGGGGAAATGAGTTGGGGGAAATCGGAGGGAGAGACAAACCACGAGAGACTGTGGACTCTGAGAAACAAACTGAGGGTTTTGGAGGGGAGGGGGTGGGAGGTGGGGTGAGCCTGGTTCTGGGTATTAAGGAGGGCACCTATTGCATGGAGCACTGGGTGTGGTACATAAACAGTGAATTTTGGAACACTGAAAAAAAGTTAAATAAAATTAAAATTTAAAAAAATTCAGATGCTCAGCAATGTAGGACAGAGGTGCTTTGACTAGGGACAGGAGGCAAATGAAATGAGGGAGCCAGGCATTAAGTGAGAGTTTAATTTGTATTTGCTCACACAGACTGCAATGTAGCCTCCATTCTTTATTTGTTTAAAATGGCATTTCTGGGGGTGCCTGGATGTCTCTGTTGGTTAAGCGTCTGCCTTCAGCTCAGGTCATGATCTCAGGGTCCTGGGATCGAGCCCCACATCAGGCTCCCTGCTCAGAAGGGATTCTGCTTCTCCCTCTCCCTCTGCCCCTCCCCACCATTCATGTTCGCTCTCTCAAATGGATAAATAACATCAACCAATAAAATAAAAATGGAATTCCTGATTTTTTAGGTATATCTGATTTTTTCTTCTATTCCCCTGTGAGAATAACAATATGACTAATGAGTGCATCACTGACAGACAAAGTTGAGACAAAATTATGAGACTTTCTTCTTTTGTTTTAAGATTTATTCATTTGAGAGAGAGAGTACAAGCAGGGGCAACAGCAGAGGGAGGGGGAGAAGCAGACTCCCCACTGAGCGGGGCAGCCAGTGCGGGCTGGATCCCAGGACCCCGGGATCATGACCTGAGCTGAAGGCAGACGCTTAACTACTGAGCCACCCAGGTGCTCCAATACATTCTTTCTTTTAAGCAGTGGAACCACATAGACTAGCTCTCGCTAAAGTCTTTTTTTTTTTTTTTGAGAGGTCACAAGTAGGCAGAGAGGCAGGCAGAGAGAGAGGAGGGGAAGCAGGCTCCTTGCTGAGCAGAGAGCCTGATGCGGGGCTCGATCCCAGGACCCTGAGATCATGACCTGAGCCAAAGGCAGAGGCTTAACCCACTGAGCCACCCAGGCACCCTGCTAAAGTCATTTTAATTGTGTTTGTAGCTAGTCACCTATCTTCATCTGATAGGTGGACTGATTTTTGCAATATATAAATGTATACTGAACAGTGCCCACTATTAAGCAATTGCCTATTAACTAAGGTGCTACGTAGTATCAACTAATGATGATGATGATAATAATCACTAAATTATTACACTCAAATGAATGTTTCAGATTAGTGTTTTCCAAAATGTGGGGATGTGCTCCTGAGCTGCTTCATAATATCAAGTGTTTAAAAATGACTCATAACATAACATGACTTAGTGGAATGGAAAATATCACATGGTTTAAATTGTTACTACTGGGGCACCTGGCTGACTCAGTCAGTGACACATCAGCATGCCAGTCTTGACTTTGGGATCATGAGTTCAAGCCCCATCTGGGGGTAGAGATAACTTAAATAAAACTTTAAAAAAAAAACTATCACATCCATAAAAGAAATACTTTATGACACTTTTCTGTTATACCACACACACACACACGCACGCACCACTGAGTTGTGATGTAAAATGTATTTCCTATCTTTGATTCGTGGCCAAAAATGTTTGAAAGCCGTGGGTCCAAATGCCGAACATCCTCCCAAGGACCCACCCAAAATGTGGTGTCACAAAATGAACATACAACTCCAGCTGAAGTCTTAACAGTGCAGATCAAAAAACGATGACCACGTTCTCTTTCTCTAGATACTTATTCTCATTAGTTCAGCCTGTGATAATATTAGGAAGTTTCTTTTGGACTATAGATCACGCTGTTTGCACATATCAAGCTCAGGGTCAAGTTCAAGCTCTTTCAAGTAGCACTATCAAGCTGAAATTAGCATTAGATAAAAGTGAGCTATGATGTGTCCTCATATTCCCAGCAGGTCTGAACAGAACACATGTATTCTGATTACTACTCCAGCACTCAGGGAATCACATCACAGGAGAGCCTGGGTGGCACAGTCAGTTAAGTGTCTGCCTTCCTCTAGGTCATGATCTCGGGCCCCCTACTCAGGGGTGAGTCTGTTTCTCCCTGTCCCTCTGCCCATTCCCAAGCTCTTGCATGTGCTCTCTCTCTCAAATAAATAAATAAAATCTCAAAATAAATAAATTAATTAAAAATGTATATCTAATAATAAACAATTTGAAGTGGTATAAACTTACCTATTCGACTAAAATTTCGTAGAAAAAAACAAAGCATATTGCCATGTAAGTGCAAGTTATTTTTTTGAAGTAGCCATTTTAGGACTACTTTAAAGTAAGCAAATATAGACAAAATAAAATGGAAAACAAACTCAAAGAGACCTCGCTGTTGACAAAACGTACTGGAATGTTTGTTTCTGAGTTATCTAGCTTGATGATCTAGCTATCTGGATTATCTCAGTCTACACTGATTATGTTCATTCAAATGTGCGACTTGTGTGTTTTTCATTAGTGTGCACAAATATCAAAATAAATATAAAATTTTTGAAAGTAATTCCCTAACGTTTAAATTGAAAGAACATCCCCTGATCGTTCATTCAGTGCTCAAACGAGGAGCCGAGCTACAGTAATCTCTTATAGCTTCCCTGTTTGGCTTACCCAATTTCTTAAGTATCTTTAACAAAGTTTAATACCGGCTGAATTCTTCCCACCAATCAGCATGCTTCTGGAATGCCTGCCCTCCTCCCACTCCTAGGTCTTGGAACACAAATGAGTTAAGTCAAAAATTACCTTTGTACATAGTCAAACAGAATTAAGGACATAAGTATGGTAGGAAAAAAAAATGAACATTTTCATTATCCACTTAAACGGTAAATAATGAGAAATAGCTATTAGATGATCCACACTTTGGGTTTATCAGAGCCCCTCCCTTCTTACCTAGCACATAAATGTGAGAACTGACAATCATGGCTTAAAGGTTCATTCCTACCCTCCTTCCCCACTAACCCACACCCACAAGAGACTTAGAGACTCATACAGATGGTTGTACCTCTTTCCAGTAAAATGGCCACATGATTAAGATGATGATTCCCAGTTAAAATTTATTCCTAAATTTATATATATTAATGTATCTAGTTGTCAGGAACAGTTTGAGTAAAGACTTCCCCCTAACTGGATCTATCAAAATGTTAAAACACTATTATTAGTGGTGGAAGAAGATACGGAGGAAGACAAAGATGTAAGTGCAGAAACTGAGAAGGTACTAGAAAGTTCTTTCAAGTAGTAATACTACCAATTTAATTTCTCAGATTCAAGTCTACAGGAAAGCTAAGCTAGCAATGATAATCTGATTTTCAATGGCAATGATAAATGGGACTTATTGCAGTTAAAGGTAATAAAGATTAATATTAAAATATTCATGGCTACAGAAATAGAGCTGTTTTCATCAAGTTATACTGAGGGACAGACAGCTTATTTGGTTGTTTCACTTTGCAGGGAAATTCTTAGCATCTAAAACAGGATTCTGTGAACAAACTGTTTCCTTAGACAAATATTTCCCATAAACATACGTATGGAAGTTGTGTTCTTCCTTCACATAAGAATATGCACAGATGGTACCTCTTCTCCCCACGCCAACTGCTTTGATCTGACAAAGAAATGTGACCCAAGAGCACCTAAGTGCATCTTTGTGCAAACAACATCAGAGAACGTTAGTGAAAACATGTGAATGAAATGAAAGACCAGTTGAAGACCCCTATTTTAGAGGCATGACTATAATAAAAGTACTCTGCATTATAATAGCAATAGGAATGCAACATACACGATCATATAAACCAGATTTTGTAAAAGTTCTAAGATTTCCAGGTACCTGTTTAAGAAAATCTAAAGTGAAAACATTTGGATAGCGAAGTCATGCACAGGTTATATCTGATGATTCAAGGCATACATAGAAGGGCATTCAAGGGGTACCTGGGCAGCTCATTTGGTTAAGCCTCTGCCTTCTTCTCAGGTCATGATCCCGGGGTCCTGGGATCGAGCCCCGCATCAGGCTCCCTGCTCAGCAGTGAGCCTGTTTCTCCCTCTGCTGCTCCCCCTGCTGTCAAAAGGACTAAAGGGCCCAAGAAACAGAGGTAATGGATAAGTCACTGCAGTAGATGGCCCATGACATACTCCGTAGAAAAAAATTTTTAAATGTCATTTCCAGCGTATGTTAAAAACTTTTCTATGTTCTTGGGGTGCCTGGGTGGCACAGTCAGGTTGGGCATCTGACTCTTGGTTTAGGCTCAGGTCTGATCTAAGGGTCATGGGACTGAGCCCCGAGTTGGACTCTACCCCCAGCAGAGTCTGCTTGAGGTTCTCTCTCTCTCTCCCTCTGCCCCACCCCCTGCCCTCTCTCTCTGGAATAAGAATGTCTCTATTTTTTTCCTTAAGATTTAATTAATTTATTTATTTAAGAGAGACAGAGACAGAGAGAAAGCACAAGCAGGGGGAGGAGCAGAGGGAGAAACAGACTCCACGCTGAGCAGGGAGCCTGATGCAGGGACTCGACCCCAAGACCCTGGGATCATGACTGAGCAGACACTCAAATGACTGAGCTACCCAGTCATTAAAAATAAATCTTAAAAAAAAAAAAAACTTTTGGGGTTCCTGGGTAGCTCAGTTGGTTACGTGACTGCCTTCGGCTTGGGTCATGATCCTGGAGTCCCAGGATTGAGTCCCACATTGGGCCCCCTGCTTGGCAGGGAGCCTGCTTCTCCCTCTGACCTCTCTCTCTGTCTCTTATTCTTTCTCTCTCATTCTCTCTCTCTCAAATAAATAAATAAATAAATAAAAATCTTTAAAAAAAACTTTTCTACATTCTTTATAAAATTTGAGGAAAGTGGGAAAACGACTTTAAAATTCAATTTTCTGCCCCCTTTTTGACAATTAGCATATAGTCCCCTGCAGTTCCACTGTTCCCACCCTTATCTTCCCATACTTTTTTCTGACACTTTTTGTTTCCACTTTTACTTTTCTACTTTTACTCCTCAACAATTAGTAACTCAGTAATACCTTGCCTAAGTATTAATTAGGAACGGCAAAGGAAGATTAGTATTGAAAAGAGAGGAAATAAAAAGGAAAAGCGGGAATAGCTATTTAAAGGAACACAGAGAACAGGTGTGGGAGCCCTGAACTCTCTCCTTACCGCGCCTCTCAGAACTCCCGACCACAGGGACTACATTTCACTGATGGCTCCGTTTGCTGGGCTCTGCAACCTCTCGCTGTGTTTGCACCAAAGCCCCACTTCCCAGGAGTGGCTCGGAGGCAGTGATGAACAAGGCAGGGCTGGTAAAGCAGGCCCATTCCTGCCAGATGCAGAACGCGTCTGACCACCAGCATTAGTTCAAAAACCCCTGCCCCCACCCACTGGCCTTGCCAAATGTCCTTAGAACTGTTCTTAGTCTCAGATTCTTCCACCTTTTCCTCCTGCTCGAGTTCCTCCATCAAGACAAAACCTGCGTTGTGACATTTCAGTTCTCCCAGGCTCTTCTGGCAACCTCCCATTTCCTCTTATACACATTTTTTTTTTTAAGATTTATTTATTTATTTGACAGAGAGAGACAATGAGCGAGGGAACAGAAGCAGAGGGAGTGGGAGAGAGAGAAGCAGGCTTCCTGCTGAGCAGGGAGCCTGACACTAGGCTCGATCCCAGAACACGGGGATCGTGACCAGAGCTGAAGGCAGACGTTTAACGACTGAACCACCCAGGCGCCCCTATACTCATTCTTCTTACTAATTCCCTGCTTGTGCAATCCCATCTGGGCACCTGCTTCTCAGGGACCTGAACTTGCATAAATGGTCCCCAGCGTGATCCAAGAGGCCGAAGCTTTGGATTTGGGGACCGGCTCCCTCACTACCCAGCAGAGGAAGAGGACACCAGCCCGGATGGCGGACGGAACATGGCTAGTGTCTGGCACGTAGTGGTTGTGTAATAGCCGAAGGTTCCCCAGTGCTGACCCAAGCGAAGTCCTGGCGCAGGGAAGGGCTGTTGCAGCCGTAATGGTTCAGGCCTTTGGGGAGCACGTGCGTGGCGCAGCTGGTTAAGCCGCGGGCTCCTGATTTCAGCTCAGGTCATGGTTTCAGGGCCCTGGGATTGAGCCCCTCAATCCCTCAGCAGGGAGTCTGCGGCAGATGCTCTCAGTCTCCCTCCCACGGCCCCTTCCCCGGGCTCGCTCATGTGCACACTCTCTCTCCCTCTCTCTCCCTCAAATAAATAAATCAATCTTTAAAAAAAAGAGTTGGCTAGTGATTGATGTTATACTGATCCCCTTTAGAGGGATAATGAGGGTCTGGGGCCCTCTAACAAGCAGTTAAAAATGGCTAAGCGTGGGGACAGAGAGGTTGTTAGCTCCTGCAGGGAAGAGCAAACACGACAAAAAAACTGTTACAGATGCAGGACCAGAGACGCCCCGGACAAGATCCGGTCGGTTCCGGGAATGTTAGGGCCCTGGTGGGGAAGCGCTGGGACACTGAGCTACGATAACAGAACATCTTTTTGAGTGGAAGTCCCTGGAGATGTCAGCTCGGCAGCTCCCTGCCTTGAACACATGGGACTAACCTGCCCTGGGAAGGGCAAGTACTTTTGCTCAACTAGAAAATGCTGCAGAGGCTTCTCCCTTGCGAGATCACGGATGCTTGCTAAGGATCTGCCCTCGCTTCCGCTCCTGACGACCTCCGGAGACCGGGGCTGGCGTTGAACTCCAGCATAGCCCGGACGATGACGCCCCAGGCCTGCCAGGTGAGGAAAGTGGCCACACGGGGAAATGATGTAAGGCGTAGCCTCTGCGTATCTTTACGATCCATGAAATGCAGGGGAGCGATCCCGAGGCGGGATTCTGAGGCTGTGTGCTCCAGGGAGCTGGGATATAAGACGTGGTCATTGGAAATGCAGTGACTGGGAAGTACTTTCTTTTTTTTTTCTTTTTTTTTTTTAAAGACTTGACACTCAGCTTTTTTTTTTTAACGTTTTTATTTTTTCATTCTCAAATAAATAAATAAAAGTATGCAGAGAGGCAGGCAGAGAGAGAGAGAGAGAAGAGGAAGCAGGCTCCTTGCTGAGAAGAGAGCCTGATGTGGGACTCGATCCCAGGACCCTGAGATCATGACCTGAGCCGAAGGCAGCGGCTTAACCCACTGAGACACCCAGGTGCCCTTGGAAGTACTTTCTTAAGACACAAGATTTAATACCCCAGCAAGGATCTCGTGGGTATGTTACTGGGGTATCCCAGTAGCCTGGAGAAAGCTATGGCCAATATTCGACAAGAAGGAAACATTTGAGATGGTAGAAAAGGAATGAAGGGGCTGCGGGAGGGAGTGGGAAGGTGGGCATGCTATTGAATGCTACGGTGACGAGCTCAGCAAAACCTCTCCCCGAAGCAAACGATAAAACCAGTCAAAACCCGTTAACCCGGGACTCCGCACACTGGCCAAAGGCAGACCACAGGTTGAAAGGCATTTATTTATATAAGAGAACGTACTGAGCTTTTTTGTCTTGGATGCCGAGCTCCTATCCCCAACCAGCTCTGGTAGAATTCCCGCCCTGTGGCCAGAGGGTACTGACTTGAGAAAAAGCTCAAACTCTGGGGTCGCTGACCAAAGAACAGGCCTTCGTGATGAACAAGTGGGGAAGGCGATTATCTTAGCTGCGTGCGGCTGCAGCCCTCCACGGGACAGGCAGTGGGCCAGCCAGAAATTCAGAGAAACCAAATAGTCCCGGGGAGCCTTGATAAGCCACCAGATATCTCTGGTGTCCTGGAAGGCTTCACACACCAATGAGGTTGCCCTCAGAAGACACACGAGCACAAAGCTCACCAAACTCCAAGGGGGTAAACACAGACATTTACACCGAAATGCTTCATAACCAAAGTGGGGTGGTTTTGCGTGCTTTTTGTTTGTTTGTTTGAGAGAGAGCATAAGCGGGGGCGGGAGTGAGGGAGAGGCAGAGGGAGAAACAGGCTCCCTGCTGAGCTGGGAGCCCAACACGGAGCTGGAAGCTCCATCCTTGGACTCTAAGATCATGACCTGAGCTAAAGGCAGATGCTTAACTGACTAAGCCCCCCAGACACCCCCATAACCAAAGTGCTAAAAGCAGTTAAAAAAAAAAAAGAAAGAATAAGACTCAACACACATAGGGAAACACTTTAAGATTAACAGCCAAATTCTCATAAACAATGGAGGCCAGAAAGTAATGAGAGCCATATCAAACAATAGAACAAGGGAAAAAAATCATCAACCAATAATCCGAGATCTAGAAAAACTATCCTTCAAATATGAAGGACAAATACAGATACTCCGAGAAAAACCAAGACTGAGAGAATTCTTCATTTGCACACCTGCCCTACAAGAGATTCTAAGGGAAATCTTTCAAGCTGAAAGAGGTGACACCAGATGGTAACTTGAATTCACATGAAAAAACCAGGAGCTGATAAAGGTAACCATGTAGCTAGTTATACAGATGGTATAAATACACTTTTCACTTTACTTCTCTTGCCTCAAGACACAACTGTATAAAATAATAATTATGAAATTGTATGGTTGGGCTTATAATATACAAAGATGTAATACAGATGGAAAAAATACCACAAAGGAGTAGTGTGGGAATGCAACAATATAAAAGAAAATTTTTATACTTTACTAGAATTAAGTTAGCATTATTTGAAGTAGGTTGTGATACATTAAGATGTATGAGGTAATCCACAGAGAAACCTTTAAGAAAATAATTCAAAATATACAGTAAAAAAAATCAATAAATGAATTATAATGGTACACTTGAAAATATTTAACACAAAACAAAATAGTAAAGGAGGAACAGAAGAATAAAAAAAATATGTGACATAGGGAAAACAGGAGCAAAACGACCGTGGTAAATCCAATTCAATTATTAATTGCATTAAGTTCAGAAGAACTAAACATAAATCAAAAGGCAAATACTTAGACTGAATTTTAAAAATACAGCCTTATTTTATTCTTTCTACAAGACAGGCACTTTACTTTTCTTAAAGATTTTATGTGTTTCTTTATTTGAGAGAGAGAGTGAGTAGGGAGAGGGGCCTAGGGAGAGAGAGAATCTCAAGCAGACCGTGCCAAATGCACAGCCCAATGCAGGCCTTGATCTCATGACCCTGCGATCATGACCTGAGCCGAAATCAAGACAGACTGAGCCACCCAGGCACCCCCAAGACAAGTACTTTAGATTCAGACACAAACAAACAGATTGAAAGTAAAAGGATAGAAAAAGATATACCATATACAGTGAGCAAAAGAGAACTATTCTAATATCACACAAAAGCAACTTTAAGACAAAAATTGCTAGAGATACAGAGGAGTATTTTATAGTAGTAAAATGTCAATTCATCAGGAAGCCATAACAATTAAAAGAAATATACATACCAACCCAATACAGAATTGAAGGGAAAAATAGACAATTCAATAATAATAGAGACTTCAATTATGCTCCTTTTCTCTCAATAATTGATAGAAAATTAGCAAGGCTATAGAATAACACAATCAGTAAATTCGACCTGGTATCTATAACATAACACCTAAAAATAAGTTTGTTGAAATGAAATGAAAACCATATTTTCAAGTGCACACAGTACATTCTCCAGGACAGATCAGATACTAGGCCATGAGGCAAATCTAAATACATTTTAAAAGAGTGAAACTGAGGCACCTGGGTGACTTTATTAGTTAAGCGTATTCCACTCAAGTCATGATCTCTAGGTCCTGGGATGGAGCCCCTGGGACCAATCAATGAGAGGACTGGGCTCCCTGCTCATCAGGGAGGCTGCTTCTCTCTCGGCCTCTGGCCCTCCCCACCACTCGTTCTCTCTCTCTCTCTCAAATAAGTAAGTAAAATCTTTTAAAAAACAAATAAAAGACTGAAATTACACAAAGTATGTTCTTCAACCAAAATAGAATTAAATTAGAAACCAACAATAGAAGAAAATTTGGGAAATCAACAAATATTTGGAAATTAAATACACTTAAAAATAACCCATGGGTCAAATGTCAAATCATAAATTGGAAGGGAATATGGGATTTTTTTTTAATTGAGCAGGAACAAAAACACAATACATCGATATGTGTGGAATGTGACCAAGAAAGTGCTTAGAGGAAAATTTATAGCTTTAGACAACATATTAGAAAAGGAGAAACCTCAAACATTAAAGTAAGCTTCCACCTTGAAAAATATGAAGAGTGGGGCAGAGAACCTGACTAGATATTTCTCCAAAGAAATCATGCAAATGGCCAAGAGACAGATGTAAAGATGCTCAGCAACACTCATCACTGGAAAATGCAAAAAAAACTACAGTGAAATATTACCTCACACCTGTCAATATAGCCCAAATCAAACCCACAAAGAACAACAAGTGTTGGCGAAGATGTAGAGAAAGGTGAACCCTCTTACACTGTTGGTGGGAATGCAAACTAGTGTAGCCACTGTGAAAAACAGCGTGGAGGTTCCTCAAAAAATTAAAAACAGAAGTACCATATGATCCAGTAATTCCACTGCTGGGTATTTACCCAAAGAAAACCAAAACACTTATTTGAAAAGACACATGCACCCCTATGTTTATTGTAGCATTATTTACAAT
This sequence comes from Mustela nigripes, assembly GCF_022355385.1. Classification (NCBI taxonomy): domain Eukaryota; kingdom Metazoa; phylum Chordata; class Mammalia; order Carnivora; family Mustelidae; genus Mustela; species Mustela nigripes. The sequence goes on from NC_081575.1 coordinate 11,708,954, forward strand.
AGGCAACATATGGAAGCAACCTAAGTGTCCGTCCATAAATGAATGGATAAAGATGTAGTATATATATACAATGGAATATTACTCATCCATAAAAAAGAATGAGATTTTGCCATTTGCAACAACATGGATAGACCTAGAGGGTCTAATGCTAAGTAAAATAACTCATTCAGAGAAAGGCAAATACCATATGATTTCACTCATACATGGAATTTAAGAAACAGAGCAAATGAACAAAGAGAAAAAGAGACAAGAAAACACTCTTAAATATAGAGAACAAACCGGTGGTTGCTAGAAGGGAAAGGGGGGCATGGATGAACTAGGTGAAAGGGATCATGATGAGCCCTGAGTAAGCTATGGAACTGATGAATCATTATGTTGTACACCTGAAACTAATATAACACTGTATGTTAATTACACTTCAATTAAAAAAAAAAAAGAAAGAAGAGAAAACTAAACCCAAAGGATGCAGAAAGAAGGAAATAATAAGGAGGAAAGTGGCGATCAGTGAAATAGCAAACAGAAAAATGACAGAGAAAATCAATGTAACCGAAACTGGTTCTTTGAAATGATGACCAACAACTGGCAACTGTTAGCAAGACTAAACAAGGAAAAAAGAAGACACAGATTACCAAAATCAGGAATGAAAGAGAGGACACCACCTCTAACTTTACAGAAATAAACAGGATTTTGAGAAAATACTATGAGAAACTGTATGCAAACATTAGAAAATTTGGATAAAATGGGAAAATTCCTAGAAAGATGCAAAATACTGAAAGTGACTAAAAAATTAATAGCAAGTTTGAATCAACCTATAATCGGAAAAGAGATTGAATTAGTAATTCCAAAATTTCCCACAAAGGAAAGTCCAGTCCCAAGTGGCTTCACCTGTGAATTCATCAAACATTTAGAAAGAATTAACAGCAATTCTGCACAAACTCTTCCAAAAAATAGAAGAGGAGGAAACACTTCCTAACTCATTCTCTAAGGCCAATATTACTCTGATACCAAAACCAAAGACATCATAAGAAAAGACTACTATAGACCAATATCCTTTAAAAACATAGATGCAAAAATCCTCAATAAAATACTTGCAAACTGAATCTAGAAGCATACAGAAAGGACTACCTTCCATGGCTGTGGGATTCAACCCAGATATGAAAGTTGATTCAGAAATAGAAAAATCAGTCAATGTAATACACTATATTAGTTGAATAAAGAAAAAAAATCACATCATATCAATAGACATCGGAAAAATATCTACTAAAATCCAAAACCCTTTCATGACAAAAAAAAAAAAAAGCACTCATGATAAAAACACTTATACAAGTGTTAAGACTTGTACATTAAAAACTACAGAACAAAGGGGTGCCTGGGTGGCTCAGTGGATTAAATCCTCTGCCTTCAGCTTGGGTCATGATCCCGGGGTCCTGGGATCGGCTCTGCATCGGGCTCTCTGCTCAGCGAAGAGCCTGCTTCCCCCCGCCTCACCTCTCTCTCTGCCTGCCTCTCTGCCTGCTTGTGGTCTCTGTCTGTCAAATAAATAAATAAAATCTTAAAAAAAAAAAAAAAAAACTACAGAACAGTGGCTGCCTTAAGCATCTGCCTTCAGCTCAGGTCATGATCTCAGGGTCCTGAGATTGAGCCCAGCGCCAGGCTCTCTGCCCAGTGGGGAGTCTGTTTCTCCCTCTCCCTCTGCTGCTCTCCCTGCTTGTGCTCTCTTGCTCACACTCTGTCTCAAATAAATAAATAAAAACTTTTTTTAAAAAAACTACAAAACAATGTTGAGAGAAATTAGAGAAGATCTAAATAAACAGAGTAACACTCAATCTTCATGGATTGGAAGACACAGTATCGTTAAATGGAAATTCTCCCCAAACTGACCAATAGATTCAATGCAATCTCTATCAGAGTGTCAGTAGGCTTTTTTTTTTTTTTAAATACAGATACTGATAGGCTGACCCTAAAATTTATATGAAAAATTTTATATGAAAAATTATATGAAAATCTAACAGACCCATACTGGTCAAAGCACTCTTGAAAAAGAACAAAATTGGAGGACTTATACTTCCCAATTTAAAAATTTACTAGGACGCTACACTTATTAAGTAGAAAAATAACTTGACCAGTTGACATTAGCTATCCATTGTCACTAGCCAGCCCAGAATTGTCAGGGTGGGCCCAGGAATGAAATGACCAGAGTGCAAACACAGAGTCTGCATATGGGCCCAGCAGCATGAACTCCCACTTACCAATACCAAACTAGCTATCACTACCTCTCAGTGTCCACACCATTAGCCACAGAGACCAACTCTGTGCTCCTGGGGTGGTACTATTCCACAAAGAGAGCACCTAGACCCTTGGTTTTAAATTGACTATAATCGGGCCCTCCCGTACTGGACGGGCAGACAGTTCACATTGACAGGGATAGATCCAATGAGTTTTCCATTCCTGCTGGCAGAGCCCCAGCCAGCACCACTATCCTGGGGCCTACAGAATGCACAGGCATGGACAAGAAGACCCAATTCACAATGAAAGAGGTGTGGGAGTGGACCCATAACCAAGGGACCTACAGGTTATATAATATACCAAACTTGAAAAAGCAGCCAGCCCCAGAAGAGTGTTGGAATGGCTTTCTAAAGACATAGCTGAACCACGAGCTTGGAGATAATGCTTTGAAAGGATGGAGAGCCGCCCCCAAGAAACGCAGTGTATGTATTAATTAAAGACCTCAATATAGTGCTGTGTCCTCACTGGGAAGAATAAACGGATCATGAACTAAGGAGTAGCAGCAGGTCTGGCCCCACTTAATATGACGCCCAGTGACCAACTGGGGAATTTAGTACTTTCTATTCCTTCAACTCTGAACTCTGCAGGGCTGGAGGTCCCGTTTCCCAAAGGGGACACAATCCAGGGAACACAGCAAATGTCCTGTTGAACTATAAGACAGAGCTGATGCCAGGGCACTTTGAACTCCTTGTGCCAAAGGACCAGCAGACAAGAAGAGTCATGATACAGGCAGAGATAATGGACCCTTATTGGCAGAAGGACATAGGACCTCTTTTTCACAAGGGGGCCAGGAGGAATTACGTGTGGAACCCACGTGATCCATTTGGGTGGCCTTGTGCCATTGAACGGACAAGTACAGATTGAGAAGGGTGTGATTTCCAAGGTCTCAGACCACTCATCAGTAAAGGTTTGGGCCACACCACCAGGTAAACCACCAAGATCTGCGGAGGAGATAACGGAGGATGAGGTGAATGTTGGATGGATAGTGGAGGAGGGCGAAGGTGAGTGACAGGTGCAGCCCCAAGACTGGCTGCAGTGGCTAGGGCGGGAGGTCATCCCACCAACCTCCGGCTTCTGAGTTCTCACAAAAAGGTACATGGGAACCATGGAGCAGGTGCTCCCGGAAACTGCGTGGAGAAACGGATCTGGGAGAAGCAATGGGAGAACTCCAGCAGTCACGAGAGTCCTTACAAAAACCCTGTGAATAGCCTGAAAAATATCCTAGGTCCCTGATGCTCTAAGTGTTGTACACACCCACTGCACTGAGTCAGAATGACTAAGTCTTAGGGCTTACAGATGGGCCAGCTTTAAGAACACGCAGAAACTAGTCGTATGCCTCGCTCTCAACCTCAGAAAACACCACCACCACCACCCCAACACATAAACACATAAATTATTTGAATTCCTCAGAGATGACATCAAAATTATATAGAGATAACTCTCTGGGATTTAGAATTATAGTGATTTTATTTTAGTTCCTTTTTTTTCTGTAATTGTGGGAAATCGGCAAGTGGAACATGATATATAGTTAAAGGAATAATGGGCAAGAGGTCAGAAAAATTGATCCCAGCTCTGTTACTAAGCAGATGCGTGAGCTTTTGAAGAGTCTGTTTGCTCTCTGGGCTCACTTTCTTCACATGTAAGACTAGAAAATTGGATTAGATTATCTCCAAACCTCCTTTTTAGTTCTAAGTAAGATTCTTTGGACAATCCATATGCCTTCAGTCCAACCAATAGAATTACAACATCACACATACTTCTAAATGTCCACAAGGGGTCAGAATGTGCTCATCTAACAGTCTGCGAATAACTATTCTTGTAATTTTGCATTAGACTAGAAGACTAATTTTCAGGTATCTCACACATTTTAAGAACCTTCGTAAATGCCCTATCAAGGACGGAAGATCAGTAGTATCTGTAAAATTTATCCTGGGCATAATAGGGACCCACCCATATAGCTTTTCCCAGACCCTCCATGTTTATTTTCTTCGGTAAACCGTCAGTTCAGCTAACTTTGTTTCCCAAATCCGTATTTTACCTATCATTCAAAAGCTGGCTCTACCTATTCACAAGAGCAAAAATAATCATCTCTGGGAATAAAACTAACACAAAATGCATAAAACCTACATGAATGCAACAATAATACTTTACTGAAGGACAGGAAAGATGGTGACGATCAATGAAGACATCTTCCATAGTCTGGAAAAGTCAGCTCTCCACGAAGTAACTGTAATCCAATGCATTTTTCTCCATTCCATTTTAAAATTTCCGTCTAGTTATTCATCCAGAAGACAAAATGGGCAAGAATGGCCTGTATGTTTTTAACCTCTAGAAATAATAAGAAAAAACGAAGAAATTACACATGCCTTACAAAATATCACAACACTTTAAGCTAGTCACTGAAAAAGTGAAATGGCGCAGGACTGGAAAACAGATCAATGGATGAGAATAGAATCCAGGGGCAGATCCTGAGGATACAGGAATTTAAGCATATGATAAAGGTTTGTTTTAAAATAAGTGACAAAAGGTTTCAGTCAAAAGTGATCACAGAATCAACTTTAATTAGAAAAATAAAATTAACTGAAATCCTAACTGCATGCCATGGTGAATTGTAAAAGAAGTAAAGATCTTTTTCTAAAAATTCAGAAATAATAGGAAAGAACAAATACCTTCTCTATGTGCCTCTTTTTCCTTTTCTGAAAGAAGAGATCATACTACCTGCCCCTAACAGGGCCGTTATGAATGTTTAAAAGGCTGATGAATGGTATATTGATAAGTACTAAATTCATGTTAGCAGTATCACAGAATCTCAGTAAATATTAATGATGAATTTTTTTATTAGACTGGGAAAACACAGGACTGTGGAAGAACTCACTTGCTCCAAATCACTCATTATGTAATAGCTACAGAGGGCAGAGGAAAAGAGAGAAGGAGAAAGGGGCAGGCAAATCATAAGTGACACTTATTGAGAGAGAACAAAGTGTTGATGGAGGGAGAGAGGTGGGGGTGAGCTAGAGGGGTGGTGGGCATCAGGGCAGCACTGGGTTTGATGAGCACTGGGTGTTCTATGTAAGGGATGAGTCACAACATTCTACTCCTGAAACCAATGCTGCACTGTATGTTCACCAACTAGAATTTAAAGAAAGATCTGGAAGAAAAAAAAAAATAATGAGTCCAGAATTTATAACTGAGCCACAATTAGAAACTGAGTCCTCTGAATTCCAGCTCAGTCCTTTTTGCCTTTTTGCTATAAATTTCTCTCTCTCTGTCTTTTCTGTCTCTTTTCTTTCTTTCTCTCTCTCTCTCTGTCTTTCTGTTTCTCTTTTAATATTAGGATGTCATTTTAACACTGAAATGTTTTATTGTCTTCCACATAATAGTAGTACCAATTCATTTAGAAACTCTTAACTGGTAGACTGCTACTATAAAGTCAACAATATTTTTTTTAATATTTCTATTCATTTATTTGAGATAGAGAGCGAGCGAGTAAGAGAGCATGAGCAGGGGCAGAGGGAGAGGGGGAAGCAGGCTCCCCATGGGCAGGCAGCCCAACGTGGGGCTCGATCCCAGGACCCTGGGATCATGACCCAAGCCGAAGGCAGATGCCCAGCCGACTGAGCCACCCAGGCGCCCCCAGGTCAATAATATTTTAAAGTCAATTTGTATTTAGCTAAACATAATGGTACTTACGTACATTTAAAAAAAACTACAGTATGTTTATTTTCTGTGATATTATTTATTCAGTCCACAGTAAATGGACTGAATACAGCTGAGGGTAAGAACCACTGAAGTACGTCCAATGACCTAGTTCATTACTACAGAGAAAGCATCAATCAGAAAAATCAAAAGACTGATCACAACATGTCAAGGAACAACCTAAGAGCCTATATCCCTATGCTACCTCTCAATAGAGACCTTCATCCTACAGGCAGAGAGGAAGCTGATAGCCTCTAGGGAAAGGCAAAAGTAGTTTCACTGATGGCAGCAGCACAGCATTTTAATAATCAAGCGACTCATTTCTCATAGGATAGAAGCAAGTCTTTGAATTTCACCTCGGAAGAGGAAGAGTAGGGATCCAAACCTAGAAGGGGCCTGTCATGGCTCCCCGGGCTCGGAGTAGTCAGAGTCAAGGGAAGAGCCGGTCGTGGTTGCCACGGAGAAGCAGGATGAAAGGCACTGGTCAGAAATTGGGGGGACAGAGTAAGAGGGCGGTAAGGGAAGAAAGGAACCGAGACATAGGGATGCCAGGGAGAGTGACACTGCATTTCCTGAGGATTTCTTACTTCGGAATCCTCCCAGGGCTAAATATCTTTTTGAAACCTTTTAAGTTGTGGGTTCAGGTTCTAGTCCACATCTGCCAGGTTGACATCAGGGACTTTTATCCACATCCCTTAATCTCTGTACCTGTTCGCCCAACCTGTGAAAGAGGACAGTGACAACTGCTGCCCATACAGTTCGGGCTCTTCAGGAGATCCAGGTAGACCGGGGATGTGACACAACAGAAGGGACTGCTGTGAGTCAAGGCATTTGTCCAGCCTGGCTTGGGCAGAAACAGCAACGAGAACCACACCGATCTTTACCCTGTGACAGGACTTTGCTTCTGTGGACAAGAAAAATAACAACCCTCCTGCATCCCACTTCTCGGCATCTGGAAATGTGGCGGATACGGACATGATGGCTGCTACAGAGCGTTCATCCGAGAAGCTGCCCTGACTTTCCATCACCCCGATTTATGACCGCTTCCGAGTTTCACAAGCAAGTAGACTATGGCCGGAAAAAAAACTTCACCTGGAGAATTTTAGAGACAACGAAAAATACAATTTCCTGGACCGTAAATATAAATATAAAGCACTATACGTTTCACCTTTGTCAGACAGAAATTGGAAGTCTCCCATTCCCCCAGCTAGTCATTTGGAATAATCACTCCAGCAACTCCCACAAATCATACTTCTATTTTGGCCTCTTCTCTTTGAGACTTGCTTTTACCTGGAGGACCCTCTCATCATAAAACCATCCCAGCATAGATATTGTTCTGAACCAACCAGATACTGGGAAATTCTCTGACAAAGATCTTGGGGAAAATGCCACAAAAGGATAACACTGCCTCTGTGAGAATTCCTGGCCCCAAAGTTTGAATGGTATCTGCGAAAGGTGCACGAGCTTGACTCTCGGCTGAGACCGACACACATCACGTCCTCCTGGTACTATCTACACGCACTTGCTACCCCACAGCACTCTTTCATTTCCACTGCTCCAAACTGTGATCAGCAGCTTCTCGGTAGAATGAGACATCCAACAGGGCCTCAAGAAAACCCACCACTGCCTTTAAAAGTAGACAGCAGAGGTCAGCAAAGCCCAGTCTGCTCTTCTACCCCTGGGAAGACTTGCACACTCTGACATTCACATTGCAAATTTCAGGTCCATTAGCAACCAAACCTCTCTTATACGGGCCCACAAAATAATCAAGAGGAGGTTTCTCCTGGATATAGAAAGTGAACATTACTAATCGCCACAGTATTGGTATAATGAGGACGAACAAAGCCGTGGCTGTTGTGATTATGCTGTAAACACAAACAACACAACAGGCTTCAGGAGACATTATTTTCAATTGAATAGGCTCCGCTCAGAATTGGTCAGGAGCAGGTGATATAATATACAAATAAACACAAAGCATACATATGATATGTATCACACTTGAATAAGAAGGCTGCAATTAAGGAAAGCCATTTAAAACGATAATTGATAATTTTTAAGTAAATATACCCTTGTAACCGAATGCAGATGGCAAACCCACTATACAGCTGACCCCTGGGCATGAAGAAGAAATAAACAGGAGGTGCATTACATGCTATTAATTATTTTCACTGCTACAGTTGTTTGCTATATAATATGGGCCAAGGGGTTAGCCTGAAGCTTCTCCTAATATATTAGTAAATAAATCTGAACAGATTTTAATTTGCTAATGGAAAGGTCTGGGCCAGTTGCAAATAAGAGTGAGGCTACTTTGTCTCCCTCATTAGCATGCAACCAGGCTTATCCTTCCCATTCATACAAAATGTTACATTTCCATAAAGTGTAGTGTAATTTGTCAGGGAAAAAACTCTGTAAACTATATTAGAATAAAGATAAATTTGTATCGTGTGGTCATCCTCCCCATAGCGTCTTCATGATAATTGCACGTCTAACACCTGCCTCCAAATAATACCACTCCGAATCTTCCTAGCACGCAAAAATGACAGGAAATAGAATAGCTGTTCCTCTTCTTTCTAAACATCCGCACTTACAGCTCTAGCCTTTTCTTGTTGTTCACTGCCATGTCGCAGGTTTGCTTTGGTTTTGTCATACGGAAGAGTCTCCCAGCTTAGCAATTTTAAATACTTCGTCTACATTATGGATTTATGATGTTTTCAGAAAGCTGACATTAAAATAACATAACAAATCACTGCCTGCTATGTGACGAAAGCCACAGTCTGACATGCAATGACCGTTTCAAGTTACATGTTGCGGACAATTTAATCTACCTGTGGTGTGTACTTTTCAGCGCCTCCTGCCCCCACACCCAATCATTTATTTGACCCACTGAAAATAATCACTAAAATGTATGAGCTTTAAGTCCCGAATAAAGAAGAGCCAAAATCTACAGTTTTAAACCTCCATTCTCGTGTTCATTCTTGCGCTCAGCCCGGACCACAGGCGGTCTGTACACCTGCCGCAGCCCCTGTCCCTGAGCCTCCTTCCGATCTCTGCCACCGTTACTCAAGAATGACTGGGAGTCCCCTCAAGTGCCAGCCCCTCTTTGGTGCCTGTTTCCTGCCCTGGTGCCCCACACTGTGGGGCAAGTCCTTTCAGGTATCGGGGCAGAAAAGGCCAGCTGGGCTAGCTCATTCCTCAGCTTAACTCTGGGGGTCGGAAGAGGCATCTCATACAGTAAAAGGACAGAGAGGCAGGGCTGAGCAGTAGAAATTGCTTTTCAAACAGATAAACATACAGTCTACTTGCCAGGATTATGGCTTTGTAAGAGAAGGGTCCAAAATCACTGTCAAGGGGATTGAGGAAGGTCGACAACATGAGAAGCAAAACTGATAGAAGTCTGGGTTTATAAAATCTGATAATCAAAAAAAAAATCTGATAATCTAAGGACTTAAAATGACAGAAAAAGCTCCTGAGACTGCCCTCGAGCTTTCATTCTTACATTTATATTGATGGCTCAAACCTACATTTCCAGTCCTGAGCTCTCACACAAAAAGTTAATATTGTTTTGGTGTTTTCAGGTTTTAGAAAATGCTTTGCAGGGGCGCACGGCTGGCTCCGTCGGCAGAGCGTGCGGCTCTCGGTCCCGAACCCCACCTTGGGTATAGAGGTTACTAAAAAATAAAATCTTTAAAATCTGTGTTGAGGTTTACTGTTGGGTAAGATGCTCATCATAGGACTGTGAAGCTGGCCGGCTCAGAGAGATGCAGTGCCTTGCTTCAAGTCACTCAGGAGGGATTTGGGTACTGGCCCAGTGACCCCAAATCCCAAGCCCTTTCCACAGCCCCATGTGGCTTTCCCCCAACCTTAAGTCTCTACGAGCTGTGGCGCAAACTACCTCACCTACTTTGCTCTACAGCTTTGGTGTCCGAATGAGAGACAAACCAAACTTTGTCTTGGACTAATTTGGATTGGCTGAGAAAGAAAAAATAACTTTTTTGATGATTCTACCATGTAGTAACTGCAACAGAGGCGGGAAAACTTAAGCAAGCCCAGGTAACAAGACACTATGCTACTCGCCAGGCACAGGGTCCCTTTGCCCCTGAGGACTCCTCGTTTCACCTGCTACTGCCTACAAAGACAGAGGACTAGAGGAGCTCAAGCGTCAGTCCCTGTAATTACAACGATGCCTCAAGGATGATTCCAACGTACACCACAATCAGGCACTTTCAGGTCCAAGTATCTGCTCTATTTGGTATGCTATGGAAGAGAATCAAGCCACAGAAACCACAGCACTTTGAACTTTAAGGCATCATTATACAGGTTGCTTTAAAATACTGTCTGCTAACTGCATTTCCCCTGGGAAGGCAGACAGTTATTATGAACTTCGCTGGTACCCCCACTATACAGATGAAGTACTGAAATCAAGCGGGGAAGGACACCGAATTCAGAGAGCGTAGCTGAATACTTCACTTTATAGTTCAGAAGATGTAAACTTGGCCTTGGTCAAGGGAGCCCAGATCGTGACATTCAAGAAAGGAAGTTAGCCAGCCTTTCAACAAAATAATTGAGGCAAATACAGGACTTCCCCACTCTTAGATAATTGTCTCAACTCTCCACCTCACTTTACATAGAAAGATGAAAATGATGCCATCGTTTTAAATAACCAGCACTTAAAGAGTTCTAAGTCTCTACTCCATTTGTTTGACCTTTATAAATTATGGATGAATTTTCTGCCTTTGTCTCCATTGCGAGAGCTATAGAAAGCTCAAAAATCCAAGAAATTTGCAGTCTGGAAAGAAAAAAAAGTATAACATAGTAAATTTGACATCTTGGTCAGTAGCTTACGTTATTCAAAACCTGAAGGAACTGTTCTCAAACCCAAGAAAATTAAAGGTAGTTGGAACCTAAGCCAAAAGGATTTGCCAGTAGTTTGACTAATACACTTCAGTAGTGTACAAAAACACGCAGAGTAGGTTGTAATTACAAATGCCACACATAACCAGAAAACGTTCCAACCACTTTTATTAGGAGGGAAAAAAAGGGCTTAGAAAACTCTATTGCTAGAAAAAGTGGTAAGATAAACCCTCCTCGAGTCACTTTGTCAAGACATTCGTGTGTCCACCACCAATTTAAACATTCTCTCCCATAGAAATCTGAAGGTGCCTGTTCACCAACCGTCTTTCCAAACCTAACAACTATCTGCCAGAAAAGGAAATTTACAGATATTAGTGACAAGGACAAAAATCATCAAGGGAGGCCTAATACTTCTTCCATTTCACTGTAGGAATGTCAGAAGCTGTGGGTTTTACACAATTCCCAGCACACTAGCTGCTACCTCACTCTATCTTGCCCTGATGCTCAGCATTTCCTAAGTGACGATTCTTTTTTTTTTTTTTAAAGATTTCATTTATCTATTTGACAGAGAGAGAGAGCTCATAAGTAGGCAGAGAGGCAGGCAGAGAGAGAGCAGGAAGCAGGCTCCCCGCTGAGCAGAGAACCCAATGCGGGGCTCAATCCCAAGACCCTGGGATCATGACCTGAGCCGAAGGCAGAGGCTCCAACCCACTGGGCCACCCAGGTGCCCCCCAAGTGACGATTCTTAACTTACTCTATAAATATCTCTAAACCTTCTATTGATATTTTAAACACTTAGCCAATTTAAAGGAACCCCTACTTTTGAAGGGGAAACTTCATCATGCGCCCTTTCTCTCTTTCTTGAGGCTGCTTGAAATTGGGAAAAATATGGGCATGTTATTTTATTTTCAAAATACAAATATTAAATATAAGGTTGTCAACTGAAACCATAAAAATTACGGTCATTTCCGCTCATTTTTCTGATTTCTCCACCTACTGTTAAAAGAATAAAACCAAACTTGAAGAGGCCAGTGTCCGGTGTGGCATGGGTTAAAGCCGCATATTCAGGTAACCTCACAGTTTAGAGAAAGACAGAGAAAAACTCCCTCACACCTCCAGCACCAGTCCTGAGGGCCAGGACTCCCTCCTTAGAGACGCACGGAAATAAAAACCCCTTCCACGCTAGTTGTAATTCATTGAGCGGGGCCGAAGTTTACTGGCTGTTTACCAAGTGCCAGGTACCATACTAAGCACGTGCCGTACTGTGCGATTTCAGCCTGTCACTAACAGGAAGGCATTATCATCTCCATTTGACGATAAAGGAGCGGAAACAAACAGCCTAAGATCACACATCCAGGAAGCGGCTACAATGGGACCCCAAGTTGGAGGGGCTCCCCTTTGCTGCCACGCTCCTCAGCCTCTTTGATGGCAAACACGCACCCGGCGCTTTCTGACTTATATCTTCGACATTTAGCAAGTGGCTCGCAGCCACTCTGTCAAGGCTCTTGTCATCTCTGCCGGCCAAGAGGTTAACTAGTCTGTTTGAGGGCTTCGGAGAGGCAGAAACAAGAGTGGCGCATGGCAGAGCCCCCGGAATCTGGAGTCCAGTACGCCTGGACTCGCGTCCCCAAGACCCCGCAGGAGCTACAGACTCTGTGACCTTGGGCAAATGGCTTAACCTCTCGGGGCTTCATTTTCTTCACATGCCCAATGGGTTTTGTCGTCCAGCCTTATTGTCCCCACAGTGTTACTACCCCTGAGATAATGCATGTGAAGGTGATTTGTTAACTGCAAAGTGACGAACTGGGATTCTTCACGTGGGGTCCGCAGACGGGCTATGGGAATATCTGTTGAACACCTTGACAGGATCTGCGAGCTGTGCTTGTATGTGTGTATGAGCTTTTTCTTTCTTCTGGGAAGACTGGCCACGGGTTTCATGAGACTGCCCCCAAAGCAGGTGAAAAACTGCTCCAGTACATAAATACCGTTTTAGCTTTAGGTGACGAGAAGGTAAGAATTCTCTTTATTGGAGACCAGTCTATCTCCCTAGAGTTTCTTCCCATACCTCTTGGGCCTCGTTCTCTGGCTCCACGCTAGGGGTTTCCCCTCCCTGGCTCCCTCTCCACGCCTCAGGCTCTCATTCACCCCTTCATTCATTCAACCCATATATTTTTTTAAGATTTTATTTATTTATTTGACAGACAGAGATCACAAGTAGGCAGAGAGGCAGGCAGAGGGGGTAGGGCAGGAAGAAGGCTCCCTGCTGAGCGAGGAGCCTGGGATCATGACCCGAGCCGAAGGCAGGGGCTTTAACCCACTGAGCCACCCAGGTGCCCCTCATGCAACCCACATTAAAGGCCAGATTTCAGCCCAAGTGGTGCACTGGGTACTAGGGATATGGCAGGGAACACCACTCGCTACCTCGTGAAATTTCAGAATCTAGTGGAGAAGACAGGTAAGATTTGGGTCTTGAGAGCAGCAAGAGAGTGTTGTGGATAGATGAAATGTGGAGTACACAGGAGCGCTGGGGATGCCTGTGTCCTTGTCAGGGAGGAAATGCTAAATTCTTTCCCTAGCCTCGTCACTTTTCTCCCCATGCGATTAGTTTGTCCAGATGGTCCCTTTAAAGCAAACCACAAAAGACAGACGGGAGTATTATGATCTTCCAAGCAAGCAGCACCTCCATCATTACAGACCCTCAACATCAATGAATTCATCCTTACATCAAATCACGTCTTTCCTCAATTCTGAGGCTTATGGCTTTTACGTTTTTGTGTCTGAAAGTGAGAAGTAACTGTATACACTTAATGTAAAGCATTTTCTTTCCCAACAGAGGTCTTTTGGGATCAGTGATGCAAGTTGTAAGCAACAGATGACATCTTTGAACAGTGGAACTAGGATAAATTCTTGGGCGATCACATCTTGCACTCTCGACTCGTGTATGATGAAGCATGAGCTCTTTATAATGTCAGACAAGGCCTTCAACAACTGGACCTCTGGCCAATTCTCACCACATGCTGTCTTGAACCCTATGCTCAGGGCCTTCCTAATTATTTTCCCATGACAGGTGATGGTTTCCCACCTCCAACGGCTACCTATTAGCATATCTTCCCCAACTAAACTGTGAGCATTCCCCAGGGCACTACCATGGCTAATTCAGCTCCCAATCTCCAGCAGTTTCCCCAATATAGGTGTGCTAAAGTGTGAAGGAATACAGTAACCCATGGTCTTACTATGGACTAGAACCCTCAACCCCTTTTCCCATGGGTTGCTAGGCTTGTATCTTCTACCCTGTATTTGTGCGACGGGTTTCAAGACCTAGCTCACATCCCAGCCTGTCTATGAAGCCTTTCCTAATTCTCCCTGCCCAGAAAACACCGCTCTCTTCTCTGAATTCGCTCCTGGCACTCCATGAGGCTTAAACAACAGTTCATCAGCAAGCAGAATCAAGTTTCACTAGAATCCTGGTTCCCGGGGGGCTCTGTGAACAGGGCTCATACAAATACTACACTCTATATAGCACTCTTTTTTTAAGATTTTATTTATTTGACAGAGAGAGAGCGGTGGTAGGGGGAGGGGGGGGGGGGGGGGGGGGGGGGGCGCGGGGAAGCAGGATTTCTACGGAGCAGAGAGCCCGATGCGGGGCTCGATCCCAGAACCCTGGCATCATGACCTGAGCCGAAGGCAGAGGCTTAGCCCACTGAGCCACCCAGGCGCCCCTCTATATAGCACTCTTAAAGAGATTTTAAAGATTCAAAATAGCCCCAAGTGTGTGGATGATCATGACCTTACAGACACTACTGCCGTACAGGAAGGCATCCACAACCACGGCACGTCCACAGAGCTGCGTGAGTCAAACCTCATTGCCCTGAGAGCATATGCTCTCTCAAATACTCTCTCAACCAGATTCGTACCCTTGGAGAAGGTTCTCCCTCCTTTGACGTTTTAAGCAGTTGGCGTGCTCCACAGAGTTCAGCCACAGTGAGACACGGTGTCTTGTTTTACTCCAGGTCTTGTAAATTCTTACATTTACAAACTCAAAGATAGCCATCACAATTGTTACGTGACATAATCTTGCGGGGTCTTCCTAGTTTAGGCAGAGACTCATGCCTTCGTCTTCTAGATCCGCATACCCTAGCTGAGGTCTGGGGCCAAACACATGTATGAGGAATAAATAAACGAGGTGATTTGTTTTGTATTTGTTCTTGTTTGCCTTTGGCATTAATAACTGATCAATACAATCTTTACAAAAATATCAGGGATAAAGGAATCATTCGAGGCTGGCTTAGTTAGGTTTAAGCCCCAGGAGGGACTCACACAAACTCAGCTGATTTGTGAGGAAGTCATCTCATCACTGACCAAGAAACCCCATTATTCCTCAAGGTCACAAGGGAGCAGGAAGTACTCAGGAAGAGCCCGGAGTAGGTGAAGGGAATCCCATCTTACATTTACAAGTGTAAAGTCCAAGGTTGGGTACCTGGTATAGTAGGAAATTACTTTAAAATCACAAAAAGTCATCTGTAACTTCAGTAACCCTAAGTGGGAGTGCAGAAAGCAAAAAAGGAGACTTCGGGAGATTGAAGAAGAAACTTCAAACTTCTCTCCCTGTCTTCAGCCAGGTATCCGCTTGAAGTTATCAGGGAAGAGTTTTAATTTTATAGTAGCTAGAGTGGGACTTTCTTTAATTCTTGTTTTTAAAGATTTATTTATTTATTTGAGAGAGAGAGAGAGAGAGAGAGAGAGAGAGAGAGAGAGCACGCACATGCACGTGCATGAGTGGGGGGTGGACAAAAGGAGAGAATCTTCCAGCAGACTCCCCAATGAATGGAGAGCTGGATGCAGGGCTTGATCCCACAACCCATGAGATCATGACCTGAGCCAAAACCAAGAGTCAGATCCTTAACCAACTAAGCCTCCCAGGCACCCCTAGAGTGGGACTTTCAGTTTTACTCAATTAAGAAAAAAGTATGTAGGTTTTTGGAAAACAAGGTAGAATGGTCCAACTTACCTACCTGTCTCTGAAAAATACTCCTGGGGCTGGAATTGAAGGGATCTCCCAGTTCAAGGCCATTGTGCTTGGGCAGAGATGATGGATCATGCTACCAAATGGCTAACTCACCGAACTAGGAGAGCAGAGACATGAGTCTCTTCTTGACAGTGCTACCAATCCTCGCCCAACACCCACCCCAAAAATGTGATGAGGCTTCTTCTTCTTCTAGTAGAATGTGAAATTCAATAACCCCCTCCCCTGGATTAGAAGCAGTTTATGACATAGGATCTTACAAGATCCTTAGCCTCCTTGAAGCTGTGCCCTGGGCAAAAAGATCTGCCCTGAGATTTCTGGGGAAATGAAATGACAGCACCTGCAGCCTCACAGAAGGCCAGTTTCAAATACAGAATGCTCAAATCCCTAGTAGTGCTGAGTCAGAATGTGGCAGTGAGTGGAGCACCAGCCCCTTGTCCCCAGACCACCCCTGCCTGTCCTCCCACTCTGACCCAGGCTATGCCACATGACGATTCTCATGTCCTCCCATACGGACACCCAAGACTGAATGTTCAAGCTCCAACCATTATGATCCAGAATTCTGTTTCTAGGTACATCTGTGTTGAAATCATATGTTCACACATAACTGTCTACACAGATGTCCACAGCAGTGCTATCTACAGTAGTCAAAAGGTGGAAACAACCCAAATGTCCATCAACTGATGGTTGGAAAAATAAAATGTAGGGTATCATACAATGGAATATTACTCAGCTATTAAGAAGAATGAACTTCTGATACGTGCTACAACGGGAATTAACCTTGCAAACACACAAGTGAAAGAGGCCAGTCATAAAAGACCCAATAATATATGATCCCACTTATATGAAATATTCAGAACAGGCAAATCCATAGAGACACAAACCCGATTCATGGTTTCCAGGGACTGGGGGGAAGGAGCAATCAGGACTAGGAAGCGACTGCTTAGTTGGTATGGGGTTTTCCATTTGTGGTGATGGAACAGTTCCTGGAATTAGGCAGTGGCGATGGCTGCACAACATTGTGAATGTACTAAATGCTTACCTCAGTCCATTCAGGCTGCTACAACAAAATCCCACACACGGGATAACTGGCAAACAAGAGAAATTTATTTCTCACGGTTCTGGAAGCTGGAAGTCTGAGATCAAGGCACCACATGGCTATATTCTCAGTAGGACCCTCGTCCTGGTTCTTAGCCAGTGCCTTTTCGCTGCGTTGTCACATGGCCGAAGGGACTCGACATCTCTCAGGAACCTCGTTTATGAGAGCACCTCCACTCTTATGACTGAAAGCATAAACCTGATACCATCATCTTTGGGGACTGGGATTTCAACGTCTGAGTTTTGGAAGACACACTCAGAGCATAGCGATGCCACTGAATTTTTCACTTGAAAATGGTTAAAATGGTAAATTTTATGTTATGTGTGTTTTTATCACAATTTAAAAAAGAATCGCAAACTCATTTATGCAAAAGTACCGATGACAGATTTGAAAAACAGCCCACATGTGTATGGTGAAAGCAGCTAACATTTGCTGAGTTTTAACCAAATATTAATTACTTGATTATCTACTGACTTTCACAACTACCCTGTAAGGTATGCATTTTTATCCCCATTTTAAAGGAAAGAAGACTAGGAAGTAAACTGTTTTATCTAAGGTCATATAAATCGAAGTAACAGCACGAGAATTCAAGTCCGGATCTGACTGACTCCCGTCTATACTCTTGACCATAACAAAGAGATAATGTGGAAGAATTCAGAGCATCTGTCAGCAGCTCAAGAAGGTCTGGAGGACAGATTGCCTCCCACATCAGGAATCTAGCCCACCTGCACGTTCTACAACTCAAGCAGTGGTCTCCAAACTTCTGTAATCTCTACCCTTACCAGTGATAATATCTGAGCATGTGCTCCTAATATACATATATATATTAAATTATATGCTTGGGCCACTGGCAAATCACATATTATAACTATTACTGAAGATCCATTTATTTCTTATTAAGATCGAAATAAATGCAAATTTTCATATTTCCTTTCTACTCCCTGGATGGATTATCTTACCCACTCTGGAGACCACTGCTCTGGAGAAAGCAAAGTCTTAGCTCTAGCCACATACTAAGCGATTTGATTAAAGAAACGTTATTGATGACTAACCTGTCACAAGACACCTTGCTTGCTTCCACAGATGGCTCATAAACAGGACACTCGCCCAGTTTCAAGTTACTCACAGTCTAGTCGGGAGCCAGTTGTGTACCCAGATAAAGCCCATCTAACGCAGACTGGGCTAAGTACTAGAGATACAGGTTAAATTCAAAAGCCCTTTAAAAGCTGATTATTAAAGAGTTTAAAAAATAAGTTCTAATGTCAATTTGGGTTATAAGAGTTTTTTTTTTTAATGACGTGGCTAGAGACAGCTTAGAAGTTAAAATAATCATTTATCCAAAACTTAAAATATACCACCTTTGGGTACACTCCACATGGAATGTGTGTATGTGGGTATACCCATGTGTGTATAAGACATACTAATACATGCACGAAGTGCGGATGCATGAACTAAGGATGCATGAACAAGAGAACTTGACTTTAGAAAAGGAATGTTAGCATTCATACGATTTTTATCCTCTGGAGCTGTTGATCATAAAGTTCGATAGTTCGTTTGAGATGTGGGTTTTATCTTTCTCATGTACCTGGTAAATAAAACTCTTTTGAAAAAATATGACTGGGCAATCACTAATGTATTTTAAATAAACTGAACATACTATGTCCCATTTACCACTTCCTCATGGAGATAATTTATAAGTCCTTGGAAATTTAGTAGACTTAGAAAAAATTTCCCAAATAAATACTTTCTCTGCTCTGGCTTAAAAATAAACTCCAATATGATTTATGAAATGTTCTTATTTCTGCAAGGTATTGTGATTTCTGAAATAATGAAGTGTGGTACTTGAAAATCACATTTAATTTACTCTGAGGGAAGCAAGCTAATGCCTTGTGAGGTTGCTGGGGAAACAGAAAAGCTTCTTTAGGTCAGTGTTGTAGCAGAGAAGTAAGCTGATATTTCACAATTTATTCATGGTCATAGCTCTAAACTCGTTCCTCATTTTTAGCAAAATATTCCTAATTTCACATTAAATATTCACATACCCCTTTAATCTGGTCTTATTTTTGGTAGCTGATGGAGATTTGTAAATCAAAAAAAAAATTTGAGAATTTAAGCTGTTCTTTATCACAATCCCTGTACACTTTAAGTTATTTTCCTAAAGCCCAATTCAATAAAAAAAATTACATCCGGTTTCGGCACCAGAGAAGCTCATTTTGGGCAATGGAAGCCCATTTATCATTAAACTTTTGGACGAAATAAAATAAGGGGCCTGGGCTTACAATGACTCTAATTATTCAGGTAATTCACAAAAGCCCTGATTTATGCTAAATACTTAGCTTTAATTAGCCAGCGGCTACATAAAGGAAGGGGGGAGGTGGTAATAAGATAAGTGTTGGAAAAAGGACATATGTGGCAGTCACTATTAGTTGCTTTCCCAACACCCATTTTCCTCCCCCTTTCTCCTATTGAGGCAGAATTACCTCTCACTATATACCCACATTCTAACCCTCTCTTGCAGCTAAGAATGAGTATGTGACTATTGCTTATCTGGCAATGGAACCTGAGACAAGTTGGCTAGAGGTTTTCCTGCACAATACAAGAAAAAATAAGAAATGCCCCCTCTTTCCCTTCATCAGACATAGGTTTTTCTGCATATGATATCTGGAGCTGCTGCAGCCATTTTGCAACCAAGAGGGGAGACACCATCACTCTGAAGATGCTGAGGATGACATAGAGTCAGAAAGATTGCAGAAAGATTAAAGAGTAGAAAGACTGGGAAAAAGAAAAAACACAGCTCTGAGGACATTACTGAGCCACTGGATTAAGTAGTTCTAGAACAACCTACCTCCGGATGTGACATAATAAAATGTCCTTTTTAGGGACTTTAGGTATCCTTTCAGCCACCTTTAGATGGGTATTCTGTTAATTACAGCCAAAAGGATCATACCTTATAAAAACAGGATTCATTTTTTCTGTATACTGGGAAAAACTTTTATAATTTATGGAATCTAATGATTTTAAAGTTGGTAGGAGAATCATCTGCAGGATTTGTTTTCCCAAATGACACGTATCTTCCGACCCGCACACAGGTAGGAGATGGCTGCTGTTAAAAGTGAGACACTTTACCGATGAGATGCCATCGCGGGAGTGTCTTAGCAAAGACACAGACAGACTGACAGTGAATCATGTCCATCTTACCTACTCTCGTGCCCTCGTTTTACAGATGAGGAAACTAAAGCCCAAGTGAGTTTTTTAAGGTCACCCAAAGCAGTCTTCAAGAAGGGTCAAAGTGCTCAGGGAGTTTTAGAGGAGGGAAAGAACACATCATCCTCAAAGAGCAAACAAAACCAACCGGCGTGACTTGCTATTTAATGCTCAGCTTTTCTGAGAACATCTCTGTGCAGGCAGCAGAGAGCCCTGATGAATCTTTTTGTCTGCTTATCAAGTTCAAACTCCTCCGCCTGCCATTCAAGGCCCCGGCAGCCTGGCTTCTCTCCAAAAGTCCTACCGCCTTTCTGCCGGCTCTTCACCACTCCCTTGCTCTTTGGTATTTCATGAACATACCAGGCTCATCTGACCAGCCTCCTCCCCAACTTCATATGCCGTCCATTTTTACCTATTGGTCTTCCAAATCCTATCCGTCCTTCTAGGTGTCACATAAACACCACTTTGCGTTTCATTTGATGGTGACAACAACAAATTATTCTTGTAATTTCTGCCTTTATACAGGTATGACATAGTACTTCGCTCAAAACTTTAAATTAAATTTAAAAAATAAAATAAAATAGAAGGGATAGCAAGTAAAACTGAACCCATTTGCACTTGTGATCAATGTACCTAACCATGAAGCATAAAACAATTTATGTCGGGGCGTCTGGGTGGCTCAGTGGGTTAAAGCCTCTGTCTTCAGCTCGGGTCATGATCTCAGGGTCCTGGGATCGATCCCCCCATCGGGCTCTCTGCTCAGCAGGGAACCTGCTTCCTCCTCTCTCTCTGCCTGCCTCTCTGCCTACTTGTGATCTCTGTCTGTCAAATAAATAAATAAAATCTTAAAAAAAAAAACAATTTACGTCTCTCTGATTTTAAGGGCATCAAAAACATCTCAGAGCAAACTGTATTTTGCTTGGATTTATCACATTTCATATGACATGTCTCATATGAACCAAATTACAGGGGGGAAATAAAGTGAAAAGAGCAGGGCAGTGACTCCGCTCATTTATATCATATCATGGCAGAGCTGAAAGCTTCACTGACAGCCTCACCATACACATCGGGAAACTGAGGTCGAGAGAAGAAATGTGGTTAGCTCCTCAGCCAGCGATCTTTATGTTTATCTGGGGATAAACATGGGATTTAGGACCTCAATAACGACCATCTACAAGTCTTAGAACTTGTCACTGTTCCACCTATCTAAACTCATTGCCTTGGCCAAATGCACAATGCCAGGGCCAGGAGCCTTGATCTTTTATCCTAACTAGTTTTTTTTTTTTTTTCCCAGAAACTTTACCTATTATCACCTGTTCCTCATACTTTCAATACTAATAGCATCAACATAAAAGTAAGACATCGATTCTCTTGTCACAATAAATAGGACTTCAAGTAAAAAGCAGGTAACAACAGTAAAGGGACTGAACTTTGTGAGTCCCTAAGTGATATAAACCTCCCAGTGTCAGGGGAGACAATGCAAAGTGAAGTTACTGTGACTCTGCTTTTAGATGAGATAAGTCCAAAGTATACAAATAGAAGCACAATTGCTTTGCAGAAAATTTACTGTACTTCACTGGTTCAGTTCTAGATTCTGGTTCTAGGTCTACTTCTAGCTTGTTTGCGACTCTGCTTAACAGTTGTCCTTTTAGAAAAGAAAAGGACTGGTCTAGATTGAGGTTTCTCAAACCAGACTCTGCAGATGTATTAGGGGAGAATGTTGCTATTAGAATATTCAGACACATGAAAAAGTGCTCCATATCACTCGGCATCAGGGAAATACAAATCAAAACTACAATGAGATATCACCTCACACCAGTCAGAATGGCTAAAATCAACAAGTCAGGAAATGACAGATGCTGGCGAGGATGCGGAGAAAGGGGAACCCTCCTACACTGTTGGTGGGAATGCAAGCTGGTGCAACCACTCTGGAAAACAGCATGGAGGTTCCTCAAAATCTTGAAAATAGAACTTCCCTATGACCCAGCAATTGTACTACTGGGTATTTACCCTAAAGATACTAACGTAGTGATCCAAAGGGGCACGTGCACCCAAATGTTTATAGCAGCAATGTCCACAATAGCCAGACTATGGAAAGAATCTAGATGTCCATCAAGAGATGAATGGATCAAGAAGATGTGGTATATATATATACACAATGTAATACTATGCAGTCATCAAAAGAAATCAAATCTTGCCATTTGCAACAACATGGATGGAACTAGAGCATATCATGCTTAGCGAAATAAGTCAAGCAGAGAAAGACAACTATCATATGATCTCCGTGATATGAGGAATTGGTGATGCAACATGGGGGCTTAAGTGGGTAGGAGAGGAATCAATGAAACAAGATGGGTTTGGGATGGAGACAAACCATAAGTGACTCTTAATCTCACAAAACAAACTGAGGGTTGCTGGGGGGTGGTGGGAGAAGGGTGTTTATGGACATTGGGGAGGGTATGTGCTTTGGTGAGTGCTTTGAAGTGTGTAAACCTGGCAATTCACAGACCTGTACCCCTCGGGATAAAATATATATGTTTATAAAAAATTAAAAATTAAAAAAAATAAATACCTACTAAAATAATAGAAATAAACGTATATTTTCTACCAAGCACAAAAAAAGGTTTAGACAAGAAATATTATTACATAGAATTATATTTTTATGAATATAATTTTGAGAAGTTTTTTGTATTTATTTTATAGGACTCAAATAAGATATGTAAGAGAGTGAAAAGTAGACTGAGAGTGAAAAAACCTAGATTCTAATCTTTAATTATACCTGTGGCTTTGAAAATTGGTTGAACAACTGCTTTTATCTGAGAACACCTCGAAGAAAGACAGTAGTGGGGACAAGTAGAAGTTATGATACCATGACAGAATAAGTAAGGGGCACTTTACCTAAGAAGACCAGAAGAAGATACTGAACTAAGTCCTGAAGAGCAGATAGAAATAAACCAGGGAGGAATGTGAGGCCAAAACATTTTTTCAAAAGGTATATGTGGTAAAGTCTTGGGGACATGAAAAACAAGGAAATACTACAGAGAACTGCATATATTTGCATAACCAGATTGGGGTAGGGGTTGTGGTAGAGAAAGGGGGTGCAATAAGATGAATCTGAGATGGTTCACAGTACACATGAGGAGAATACCAAAGAAATTTACTATACTTTTATATGATATGAGGAATAATTAAATAATTAATTAAATAATTCATTTAAATATTCTATTCTAAAGTCCATTTAAACTGTTTTACTACTAATACCAATATGGATCCATAAATATAGGGAAGATGCATTTGAATGTGATTTGGAAATATAAGGGAGCAGGTAGCTTCAAGATTCTTTGCAGAACTGGGAGGGGAACACCTGCATGCTTAGTGTATCTGTTATTCCTCCACCTTCATCTTCCTTTTCAGGATCATTTTTGTTTTGGGGAATTTCTCTCTTATTCTGAATGGAAGATAATACCCAATTGAAAAGACCATAAGCTCATGAAACTCTCTGGATCTGTTTTCTCACTTTTGAGGTTGTGAGTAAAGATTAGATTTCGAATGCCTGTGAAGACTTTGATTTGTTGTAATTTTATTCCTTGGACTATATGTTAAGAAAAATACTGTCCTGATCACATTTGTAACTCATTTTACTCTCAGTGATGGCAGTGATTAAACACTCAATTGTTTCTTTGTTGGAATATGATAATCTTCTTATAACATACTTTCTAGAATCCTATCATGAAGAATATCAAGGATATTTGGTAAAACATACAATATAATTTTGACTTCTAATTATATACTCTTCTATTTGATTTCCAGATAATTTAAAAGGAGCTCTTCTGAGGGCATAAGAATGAGTAATAATAGAATCATATTCCAAATTAGATCATATTGTCTCTGATATTTAATTTGTATTTCTCACAATGCCTAATATAATAATGGGCTCTTGATATCATTTTCCTTGAATATTTCACTGAATATCTGATACATTCCTGTTGACTTGACAAGGCTATTAAGGCTCTACAACAACTCTATATGGCAGTAATACTCCTATTTTATAGGAGAATAAAGTAAGTCTTAGAGACCACTTAAAGGATAAAAGTAACTGCTGAATCAAAGCCTGGAAAGAATTATACCTTAAATAGGAGACACATTTAAGTAACTTACCTAAAATCAGAAAAAGTAACCATGGGACTCAGGGTAGCTCCAAGATGCTAGCAACACAGGCTAGTTACTCTTTATTATCACACTATTCTCTAGGACATTGTTTTTCTCTGCATGGTCAAAGAGGAGTCATCATCATATCCAACAAGTCCAAAACCAAACTGGTAGGAAAGAGGAAAGGGAAAGTAGAGGGTATATCCTCTTCCTTTAAGAAAACCATGTAACAGTTGTAGATCTTGCTTTAATGTACCCCACTGGCTAGGACTTATCCACAAAGCTATTCCTCAGTATGAAGAAGTTTAGAAAATGTCATCTTAACCTGACAGTAGGAGAGATTAGATATTTGATGTTAACAGGCAGTCTGAGCTATGAATTTGTGGGACAAAGATTTAAGTTTCCACCTGATTGTAATGCCTATGCCCTAAATGAGGGACAAAGATTTAAGTTTCCACCTGATTGTAATGCCTATGCCCTAAATGAGGG
>NC_081575.1:11733760-11739352 GCF_022355385.1 Mustela nigripes
TCTATGGCTCATCAACCAAATCTGTCCAGCCTTTTGTTTATAGAAATAAAATCGTTTTGGAACGTAGCCATACCTATTCACTTATGTATTATCTAGAGCTGCTTTTTCTTTATATAGTCGTAGTTGAGTAGTTGCTACAGAGACTCTGGTCCACTAAGCCCAAGTATGTACTGTAAGGTCATTTATAGAAAAAAAATAATCCCATCCTGTTTTACTAGGCTAACAAACTGTGTTTGTTTCCTTCAGCCCACCACTTTCACACCTATCTAGTCTCCATCCTTTTACTGTACCATGCCTGAGGTAAAAAAGCTTCTAACCCTTGTAGACTCCATTGTTATACTTTCTTATTTCTAGTTTCTGATAGGCTCTGGCTAGAGGAATAAACTGACAATATCATAGTGCTGAAGAGAGATGTGGAGATACTTCTACCCCCCACTTCCCCCAAGCAGAATGTGCTGTTGCACATTCTAAATTCTAATTCTAAAAGTAGTTGTTTTTTTTTTTTTTTCTAAAAGTAGTTGTGTTTGACTACAATAACAGCTCAGATTAAGTAGTTCCTTGTCCATGTCTCCAGTTCTTCTAAGGCTGCAGTAACATTATTATTCTCTTCTTTAGGCCTGGGGTTATAATGCATTCCCGTTGTTGCTAAATCTTGATGCCTCACATATTGGCTTCCTTCAATGTTTTTTCTTTAAAATCTGGTTTCTTCCTTTTGGATCCTGAATGACACAGTCATGACTCCTCAGAGCCTGACAGTTCTTGCAGGTCTTTGAGTATGATATACTTTATTGAATAAAAATTATAATGAAAATAAGTAGAGCAGGGAAACCAGAGATACTCAAAGGAAAGCTGTCAAACTATCATGGATTAGGTAATTTTGCCCAGTCTAATCGCTTGAGTCCATAAAAGTGGAAGAAGGAGGTAGATTAGGTCAGAGAGATGCAACAGTGGAAAGAAATTTTGGATTGTAAGAGGGGTTCAACCTACCATTGCTGGCTCTCAATATGAAGGAAGGGAACCATGTGCAGAGGAATGCGGTAACCTCGAAAAGTTATGAAAAACAGCAAGAAAACAGGGATCTCAGTTCTTCAACTGCAAGAACTAGAATTCTATCAGCTATGTGAATGGACAAGAAATGGATTCTATCCTGGAGCCTGCAGAAGGAATGAGCCTGCTGATACCTAGATTTTAGCAGAAGGAATGAGCCTGCTGCTACCTAGATTTTAGCCTGATCAGTGCTATACTTCTGAACTAAGGAGCTATAAAATAATAAATATGTGGTATTTTAAATTGTTAGCTTTCTGGTAATTTGTTACATGTTATAACAATAGAAAAATAATATGGAATGGATTCCTTTAAATGGAAACCATGATTGTGAAATTGCACATAAGGAAAAAAGAACCATCAAGTCTATGAACTATTCATTCCTCATGTGAGGCTGAAAAAAAATACTTCTGAAAGCAGATGATACAGGCATTTAGTATAAGTTCAAATCCAAGTGTTATTAAAATGTCCATACTTATGAAGAGCTACTATAGAACACCAGGGACTGGATGGTGTGATGGACAAGGGCAAGACAAACAATATAATCAGTGGGTCATGGAGTTGGGTAGGTGGGAGGTAGAGGATAGAATTAATTCAAATTAGGGCAAAGGGAAATTAATGCTTAATGATGAATGAAAGCAAGTAATTTAAAAGGGGGTTTTTTAAAGAATAAAGGAATAGAAGATAAAAAGGAATAATGCAAAAAGAAAGGAAAGATGAATAAAAGGTGTAAATAAAGTGAAAAGATAAAAGACCAAAAGTGGAATAAGCATAACTGATAAAGGAAAATCTTTTGTGAGAACCCACCTATGAAACAACCCTTAATTCCAACATTCTTTATCTAATAATTTCCATGAAGAGTCTGTATAATCTTACTCTCCTAAACTTAATCCTTTATCAGAAATACAAGAAGCCAGCTGTTCTTGACTCCTTATCTTTTCATTCTGGCTCAGCCTTTGGGTCTGCATTCCTTTTTCTTTTCATTTATTTTAAAATTAAATTAAATTTAATTTCTTTCTCTGTGTTCCAAAATTTATTGTTTATACACCGCATCCAGTGCTCCCTACAATACTACATCCTCCTTGGTTCTTCTTCTCCAAATTACCATTTCACACAAACATTTCTTTTGGAGGATTTAAGCTTTTCTTTTCCTGCATCACTTCATCTTGTGGCTCCTTCTTACTTAGATGTTTTTGTAATGGAGAGATTTGCTTTCTTGATGACAATAATCAAACTTGTATCAGGCATGAATCCAAGAGTACCAGGCAAGTTGACTTTGAAAGTAAAATCCAGAGATGAGGCAAATTGGGGTCACATGAAATATCAATTCTCTGTATGAAAAAATGATTGCAGTTTGCTTCATTTCTTGGATTCCTACTCGTGAAGCAATAAAACACTAATGCAGTACCCTGTCTGAGGAAAAAAGGTAACAGCAGCTCATTTCAGTCTAAAGAGGAAAAGCTAAATGTATTAATATTGGAACTGAGTTATATGGTAAAGTATTAGTGATTGGGCAATATTTTCACTTGGAAATAAGTTCAAATTGAGTATTCTTATTTAACAGATATTGTGAGACTGATAGCCTCTAAATAAAGAATCTAATAATTAAAACTTATCCTCATTATCACTTCCTACATGTGTTAGCAGTTTAGAAAAGCATAATTTGAGTATATCCCATTTAAACAGCTATTTGCATATTATGAATACTATAGCAATAGGTGATCCATTTCCCACTCCAGGTTATGGTCAAATTTCCTTGGAATTAGACAACATTTATTTGATGATATCTTCATTTTTATGCTGACAGTTTCTTTGGACCTCTATTTAATTGCATGTATATTTTGTATGTGTGAATCAAACACATCTGATTAAGTCTCTTGGGAAATTGCTTTTTTAAAGCCTTAAAAAAAAATTCAGTATGACCCAGACTTGCATTTTTCCCTTTTTTATTGTTGTAAAGCATACATGATTTTAAAACCCATTTTAACCATTTTTAGGTATATAGTTTAGTCTCATTAAGTATATTCACTTTATGGTATAGCCATTCTCACCATCCATCTCCAAAACTTTTTTTTAATCTTCCCAAACTGAAACTCTATACTCATCAAATAATAACTCCCCATTTTCCAATCCCTGTATCTCCGGGTGACTTTCTATTTTCTGTTTTTACAAGTTTGACAACTCATATAAGTGGAACTATACTAATATATCTATATGTGTGTGTGTGTGTTTCTGGCTTATTTCACTTAGTATGTCTTCAGTATTCATTCATGTTGAGCCATGTGTAGGGTTTTCTTTTTTAAGCTTGAATAATATTACATTGTATGTATGTGTGTGTGTGTGTGTATATATATATGTATGCGTGTGTATGTATATATATATATATATATATATATATATATATATATATATATACAGTTCCATATGTATATATGTGTGTGTGAATACACACATGCACACACACTATGTTTTGTTTCCTGCTTATCTCTTGATGGACATTTGGATTGTTTCTACATTTTGGCTATTGTCAATATTTCCCCATGAACATGGATATGCAGATATTTATTAAAATTCTTGGGGCACCTCGGTGGCTCAGTGAGTTGGGCCTCTGCCTTTGGCTTGGGTCATGATCTTGGGATCCTGGGATCCAGCCCTGTGTCGGGCTCTCTGCTCAGTGGGGAGCCTGCTTCCTGCCCCCACCCCTGCCTCCCTCTCTGCCTACTTGTGATCTCTCTCTGTCAAATAAATAAAGTCTTTAAGAAAAAATTACTGCTTTCAATTATTTTAGGTATAAAAGTAGAATTGGATCATATGATAATTCTGTTTTATTTTTTGAGGAACTATCATACTGTTTTCCACAGAGGTTCCACCATTTTCTACTACCACTAGCAATGTGGAAGGTTTCCAGTTTCTCCATGTCCTCACTGATACTACTACTATTATTATTATTATTATTATTATTATTATTTTGTCTTTTTGACAAAAATCCTACTGCTTGTAAAGTGATACCTGATTTGTGCTTTCAGGATTGCATTTTTAAGGGTATAAAGATGTAAGATAAATTGTATTTTCAAATTAAGACTTCCTTGTTAGAAATAACAGTGTGAGGGTTGCAGGCCATCTGATAAGGTAGAGAAATAAGATAGATCCTAAAAGCCAGTTGTGATTTTCTAGGTGTTTCATCTGGTTGTCAAGGATTAGCTCTACAGTCTGCAGTTTCTTAAATACTACTTCAGCTAGTGTTGTGATTTTTTTTCCCCCAAATCCATTTGTAATGTTCTATGGTGCTCAGAAGGCAGAACAAGAGTTGATAAGTGAGTGCCTCAGTTTCATAGATTGAGGCCTAGGGCAACATAAATAAGGTTCAGTAATAAAGTCCAGTAGAATGTCTACTAGAATAACAACTACTAGGTCCAATAGCATTTTAACACTGGAAATTTTTAGGGAGAATTCATGGAGATTTAAGGAAAAATTTCTGCATTGATTAGAGACTAGCTCCCATAAATGCAAAGGCCTCTTTCACTTCTCAGATCCTACAAGTATTATCGTGCATTGAATCACATTACATTCCGAAAGATTAGCCATAACCTTTTTATTTTGTTTTAAAGATTTTATTTCTTTATTTGACACAGAGAGAGAGAAATCACAAGTAGTCAGAGAGGCAGGCAGAGAGAGAAGGGGAAGCAGGCTCTCTGCTTAGCAGAGAACCGCATGTGAGACTCAATCCCAGGCCCCTGAGATCATGACCTGAGCTGAAGGCAGAGGCTTAACCCACTGAGACACCCAGGCGCCCCAGCCATAACCTTTTAAGAAAAGTCTACCTTTAGGGGCGCCTGGGTGGCTCAGTGGGTTAAGCCTCTGCCTTCGGCTCAGGTCATGATCTCAGGGTCCTGGGATCGAGTCCCGCATCGGGCTCTCTGTTCGGTGGGGAGCCTGCTTCCCTCCCTCTCTCTCTCTGCCTGCCTCTCCATCTACTTGTGATTTCTCTCTGTCAAATAAATAAATAAATAAATAAAAATCTTAAAAAAAAAAAAAAGTCTACCTTTACATTTGTGGCAAACATTTCAACTTTTGGCTGACTTTCAACTGGCTTGCCTGTCCTTCCAGTCACATCTGAGTATTGTGCTCTGCCCATCCCTTTGAAATTAGGTATGACTAGTTCTGGTGAATTGTAGGTAGAAATGACACAAATCATTTCCATGATGAAATATTTAATTTCAGAAGAGCGATCCTCTAGCTATGCTCTTTTTTTGCCATGACCATGATGGGAGCATGTGTTAAAGTAGAGACTTTATCAGTCTGGATTCCTAAGTGACCACAATGAACAATGCCAGCTCAGCCCTACCCCTTACCACTTTGGATATTATTTGATGAATGAAAAATAACCTTTGTTGTTTTAAGCCACTACCTTTGGGGGTTATTTATTTATTTATGTTAACCACACTAACTTATTCTGATCAACATAGTCTTTGCCTGAAGTTTGTTTTCTCTCCTCCTCCTCCTCCTTCTTCTTCTTCTTCTTCTTCTTCTTCTTCTTCTTCTTCTTCT
>NC_081575.1:11749352-11816306 GCF_022355385.1 Mustela nigripes
TTCAGAGATTTATGTACTGTCCTCTCAATAAATTCTATTTAACTAGAAAAAAAAAAAAAGAATATTCCAATGTTGTTTTTCCCATCACTTTGATCATTTATTTTAAAGTTTCCAAAGGTAGAGTCTTATAATGAAGCACTGCCATGTTATTTTTCTGTCCATTTATGTGTTTGTGTTAACAGTTGAATGGTAACCAAGTAGAGTGTTGTTGTAATTGTTAAAAGCCAGACAAAACCCCCACAAAGGTGGGCGTATTAGACAAAAGATATGTTCCAGCTAAACAAAAGCCCGGTATATGATGCAGGTGTCCTCCTTTGACTAGAAGAAAGGAGTGGGAGAAAGTAATTATCACACATGTTCTAAGTTGATACCTAGTTTTATGTGCATGTTTAAAGATATATATTTATATGTAGCAATATATTATATGTTAAACTATACATTTCCTTTATATTATTATACTCCTACTTTAATAGCATTCTAAAAATAATTTAAGTGACACTGGGGGTCAGTCAGAATTTTTCCCCTTTTAAAAGTGGTCTCTACATTACTCAGTTGAGAAAAACAGGCTTAGATGGTCTCAGCCCCTTGTGGCTATGACATCCCATGCATCCATCAGAACTAAATCAGAGATCCTATTTACAGTGCCCAAGTGAAGTGAAGCGGAGAATTGGTGAAAAAATAATAATACTGATATGTTGAAAATAAATAAATAAATAAATCTAAAAAAATTTAATTTAACAATTAAAAAAAACAATATCCAATGAATATTCCTTCTTTTGGGGGGATATCCTCTCAGAAAACAGATGAGAAGAATGGCTTTCTTAAAATTTCCAATTAGAAACAATACCCCAAAATGAAAACAAATTGGACAGACCAGTTTCTTGGGGTTGCTTGAGATTTCTTTAGCAGTCATCTCAGCAACATTTTTCATGGAGGACAAATGCCTGACACACTGTCGCTGGCCGAGAAAGCATTAAAGAGGCTGAGAAGGAAGCAAAATGCTTCCCCTCCCCATTTCGCAATCTGCAATGCTATCTCAAAAAGTACTTTTTAAATTTTAATGGAAAACTCAATATTAGAAATCATGGAAGAAACACTCTTGTTTGCAAATTACTCCTTCATGTGGGTAGGAGTGTGTCCTGCCCTTTTCCTCCTCATTCGTCACACAGAGACCCCCCAGCCGGGCTACATCCTTGACGAGTAATATTTTTTATAATGTTCTTATAAGTGATTGCTTGCAGCATCTTATAGTCTTATCTCAGCTTGTGCAGCTTCTCATTAATATTCTGTACATATGGAAGAGTTTTCTATATCATTGTCCATTAACAAGGAGAATAATCACTCATTCAGTTATCAAGCAGTCAGCAAAGACCTGGCCTTGTGCCCTTAGTGCAAAGAATCATGGGATATCAAGAAGGTTAAATGTGGTTGACATTATGATAGTTACATTTTTTATATAATTAGAGTTCTATAACTAAGTTGATCAAAGATAAGCAAAGAAGTATTAAAGTCTTTTAGGACTTAGAGACCATATTAGGGACTCTTTACCTCTTAGCAGAATGACAAAAACCATATTTCAGCTGATACATACCAATGAGCATTCTTTTATTGAAAACAAGAAAAAGTCTTAAGTTTACATATAAATGACATATTATTACAAAATAGCTTTTAAAGAGAAGTGAGTTAAGTGATACTAAGAAAATTCAAAATTGAAATGGGACCAGGCATAAGAAGAGTCACATGAAACAGCTAAGTGACTGAACCACTATCAGAGGTCAAAGGTTCAGAATGGCCAAATTCAAAACAAAGTACTCACTTCTGCACCTTTGTGGTTATCGTTTAGCCATTCAAGGCTTTTTCATTTCTACAATCGCAGAATCTCTGTACAAATATCTGGTGAATGAAAATATTACGTCTGTACGTGTGTATCTGCAAGTGTCGGCAAGAGCAGAGGGAGGAAAAGGGCAACCCGACTTTGAGGCATGACGCCTCTGAGGAGGTGATGTGAACCATTCTAGATGCAGCTAAAAGTCAGGTTTCGGAACAGAATGGCTGCAACTCAATTATCAATGTCCTCCCAAAGGAGCCACTGAGCCCATAGAGATGAGATGATAAAGATCACTAAAGTGCACTAAGCTCTTTCCTGAATCTCTGAGAAGGAAAATGATTTGCCCAAAGTGACTCAGATATTGGTGCTCTAGGATCTGAATCCATAGCCATGAGCCATAGTTCTAGAACGGGTTTGGGCTCACTACCTCTCTTCAATTCTTGGGAGATCCCTCACTCATCCACTCCCCTGAAGGAAGTCCACTAGTCCCCTATCAGAATATTTTTGGGAATTATTGTCCAGAGATAGAATATGAACCCTTAGGAATATGTTTTAGTAAGAAGTCCAAATTTCACCATTCATGTCTCAGATTTTGTTTTTGTTTAAGTTTTATTTAAATCCCAGTTAGTAAACATTTTGTGTAATATGAGTTTCAGGTGTACAATATAGTGATTCAACACTTCCATTCATCACCGGGTGCTCACCACAAGTGACCTCCTAAATCCCCATCACCTATTTCACCCATCCCCCACCCACCTCCCCTCTGTGTTCTTTGTTTTGCCTCTCTTTATTTCCCTTTGCTCATTTGTTTTGTTTCCTAAATTCCACGTAAGAGTGAAATCATATAGTATTTGTCCTTCTCTAACTGACTTACTTCACTTAACATAATACTCTCTAGCTCCATCCATGGTATTGCAAATGCCAAGATTTTATTCTTTTTTACTGCCAGCATCTGTTTCTGCCCTGAACCATGTCTCCACACTTCCTACCTTCTTTGACATGACCTCTTCTCTCCCTTTAGTTGTGGCATTAGTTCTGTCAGCCTTTAGGTTGATTTCTGGGGTGTTTAGGATGACTTGATGTTTATCTAGTTGTATTCATGGTCCTCCTACTCCACCACCATCTTCCTAGACCTGTCTCAGATTTTGTTGATTTGATGATGAGAGGAATGGTTATCAAATCTGACATCACATGGCTTAAAGAAATTGTAAGGAATGATTTATTTTCTCTGTAGATTTGAATGAAGAAAATAATTTCCACTTCTTTGCAAGCTCACCCTAAACTTTCTTGCTCATTAAATATACATGACTTGGGATATAAGAATTATCTCTATGTAACAAATTATGAGAGAACAGGGATTCATTTTGTGAATTCAACTTGATTTCCTCACCCTATCATATTCAAAATAGCTCTCAAGGATCGCAAAGTATGAACAAGTCAATAATATTATTCCCATCAATCTAGGTGTTCTTTAAAAATATAATTTAGGGTGAAATTGATGAAATTGGATAGCTGAACAGATTGATACCACAGTAAAAGCATAAGCTTGTCCTCTATTTAGAGACAAAGAAATAGAAGCAGAAATAGACAAAGAAACAGAATCGAGGGGCCAGAAATAAACCCACACATATATAGTCAACTAATATTTGACAAGGGAGTCCAGAACACTCAACTGTTGAAAAGGATAGTGTCTTCAAGAAATGGCCCTTGGAAGACTAGATATTCACATGCAAAATAATGAAAGTGGACCCCTACCTTACACCACTCGCAAAAATTAACTCCAATTGGGTTGAAGACTTAAACACAAGACCTAAAACTGTAGAACTCCTAGAAGGAAAGAAGAAAAAAGTTCCTTCACATTGATCTTCACAATGATTTTTCTGGATATGCCACCAAAAGCACAAGAAACACAAGCAAAAATAAACAAGTAAATCTATAGCAAACTGAAAACCTTCAGCACAACAACAACAAAAATGATCAGGAAAACAAAAAGACAGAACGGGAGAAAATATTTGCCAATCATTTATTTGATAAGTGATTAAAATCCAAAATATATAAGGAACTCCTACAACTCGAAAGAAAAAAGAAAACAAACAAACAAACAATAATCTGATTTTAAAATGAGCAAAGGAGGGGTGCCTGGGTGGCTCAGTGGGTTAAAGCCTTTGCCTTCCGCTCAGGTCATGATCCCAGGGTCCTGGGATCGAGCCCCACTTCGGGCTCTCCGCTCAGCAGGGAGCCTGCTTCCTCCTCTCTCTCTCTTTGCCTGCCTCTCCACCTACTTGTGATCTGTCTGTCAAATGAATAAATTTAAAAAATAAATAAATAAAATGAGTAAAGGACCTGAATGGACGTTTTTCTAAAGCAGATAGACAAACGGCCAACATCACAAATCAAGAAAAAGTAAATCAAAACCACAAAGAGATATCATCCCATACCTGTTAGAGTGTTTATTATCAAAAAGAAAAGGGATAACAAATGCTGGTAATGATGTAGAGAAAAGGGGACTCTCATGCACTGCTGGTGGGAATGTAGATTGGTGAAGCCACTACAACAAACCATATGGAGGTTCCTGAAAAAAATAGAAATAAAACTACCATATGATCCAGCAATCCCACTTTTTAAAAATTTTTTTTATCTAAATTCAATTTAATTAACATATACTGTATTATTAGTTTCAGAGGTAGAATTTAGTGATTCATCAGTTGTATACAACACCCAGTGCTCATTACATCAAGTGCCCTCCTCAACGCCCATCACCCAATTACCCCATCCCCCCGCTCTCCACCAAACTCCCCTCTAGCAACCCTCATTTTGTTTCCTAGAGTTCAGGGGCTCTTACGGTTTGCCTCCCTTTCAATTTTCATCGTAAAATGAAAATACAACCTATTAAAGTATGTGGAATGCAGCTGAAGTAGAACCGAGAGAGCAATTTATAGAACTAAATGCTTATGTTAGAAATAGGTAAAGGACTCAGTTCAATCATTTGAGTCCTTACCTCATGAAACTAGAAAAAAGAGCACAATAAACACAGAGCAAACAGAAAGAATGAAATGATAAAGACAAATACAGAAATCAATGAAATCGAAAATCAGAAAACAGAAATTAATGAAAAAAGTTGATTCTTTAAAAAAATTATTGAAATTGATAAACCTCTAACAACATTAATTAGGCTTAAGAAAGATAGGGGCACCTGGGTGGCTCAGTCAGTTAAGTGTCTGACTCTTGATTTTGGCTCAGGTCATGATCTCAGGGTTGTGAAATCGAGGCCCACATCAGTCTCTGCGCTTAAGATTCTCCCTCTCCTTCCCCTTCTCCCCCTCCCCCTGCCACTTTCTCCCCGCCCCCCTCTCTCTCAAAACAAAAACTTAGGGGTTTCTGCATGGCTCAGTTGATTGTCTGATGCTTGATTTTAGCTCAGGTAACGATCTCAGGATCAGGAGATCAAGCCCCATGTTGGTCAATGTGCTGGGTGTGGAGATTGCTTGGGATTCTCTCTTTCCCTCTCCCTCCGCCCCTCCATCCATGCTTGTTCTCTCTCCCTCTAAAAAAAATTACAAAAAGTAAATTTAAAAAAGAGAAGATAGAAATCAGCAATATCAGGACTAAAACATGAGGATAACACTACAAATCCTACAAATCCCTTACAGGATAAGGGAATATGAATGACTTTACACTTATAAATTCAGCAGATCGAACAGGTGGTTTTAAAAACTCTACCAAAATGGAATAAACAATTGGGATAGTCCTATAATCCACTACAGGAATTAAATTCATAATTTAGAGGCTCTAAAAAGAGGAACTGCCAGAGAGAAGACAGACTTTGACCTAAAACTCCCATGTTTAAATGGATCATACACCTAAATGGAAAATGGAAAATTATAGAACTTTGAGAAAAGAAAAAAACACAGGAGGAAAAACTTTGATACCTAGAGCTAGGCAAACAATTCCTAGATTTGACATCAAAAGGATGAGCAACAAAAGAAAAAAATAACAAATTTGACTTCGTCAAAATTTAAAACTTTCATGCTTCAAAAGATTCTGAGAAGACTGTGAAAACACAAGCTACCCACTGGAAGCAAATATTTGTAAACCAGGGCACCTGGGTGGCTCAGTGGTTTAAAGCCTCTGCCTTCGGCTCAGGTCATTATCTCAGGGTCCTGGGATCAAGTCCCGCATCGGGCTCTCTGCTCTTCAGGGAGCCTGCTTCCTCTTCTCTCTCTCTCTCTCTCTCTCTCTCTCTCTCTGCCTGCCTCTCTGCCTACTTGTGATCTCTGTCTGTCAAATAAATAAACTCTTCAAAAAATATATTTGTAGGGGCGCCTGGGTGGCTCAGTGGGTTAAGCCGCTGCCTTCGGCTCAGGTCATGACCTCAGGGTCCTGGGATCGAGTCCCACATCGGGCTCTCTGCTCAGCGGGGGGCCTGCTTCCCTTCCTCTCTCTGTGATCTCTTCCCTTCCTCTCTCCTACTGTGATCTCTCTCTGTCAAATAAATAAATAAAATCTTTAAAATATATATATATATATATATTTGTAAATCACACATCCAACAAAGGCTTGCAAGAAGAATATGCTTAGAACTCTGAAAACTCAACAGTAAAACAAAAAAACCCCAAAATATTACAAAATCAACAAAAAATAAGAACGTACATTTAACTGAAGATGACAAAAGCAATGGAAAGATGTTCAATGTATTTAACCATCAAAGGAATGCAAATTAAGACCACAATAAGATATCACTGCACACCTATCAGAATGGCTAAAATAATAAAATGTGACACCAAACCCAGAACACAAAAATCTAAAATTGGGATGCCTGAGTGGCTCAGTGGGTTAAGCCGCTGCCTTCAGCTCAGGTCATGATCCTAGGGTCCTGGGATCGAGTCCCGAATCAGGCTCCTTGCTCAGCGGGGAGACTGCTTCTCTCTCTGCCTCTGCCTGCATTGGTGATCTTATTAAATTATATCCAGAAGGCAAAGATGATAAGAATGGAAGTTATGAAGATGCTGGTCACCCAGGAGCCCTTGATGACTGATCTGATTTCTCTTTTATTTATAATAATGTTAGATGCAATTGCCTTGTACCTCTATTACACATTAAAAACAATGAGCTGTCGAAAAATAGGGACATGACCAAATGCTGTCAAGGACACAGGGAAACTAGATCACTCATATATATTGCTGGTAGGGATATAAAGTGCTACAGCCACACTGGAAAAGAATACTACAGTTTCTTACAAAGCTGAACACGCCATTACCATAAAACTCAGCAACTGCCCTTTTGGGCATTTATCCCAGAGAATGGAATATGTACTCACACATAATGCTTAATCAGATGCCCACAGCAGCTTTGTTTACACTAGCCCCAAACCTGAAATAATCCAAATGTCCTTCAACGGGTGAATGGTTAAAGAAACTGTAAAGCTGTGGAATGTTATTCAACAATAAAAAAGGAATAGCTCCTGGGAGATGAGGAAGATGGTGGTTGAGTAGGAGGACCCTAAGCTCACCTCATTCCAAGAATACCACTAGATAACTATCAAATCATCCTAAATACCCCCTCAGAAACTGGCCTGAAAAGCAACAGGACAAGCTCCACAACTAAATGTAGAGAAGAGTCCACACTGAAGAAGGTAGAAAGTATGAAGACACGATTTGGGAGGGAAATGGATCATAGCTATTGCTGTGGGAGGGAGCCATGGTCACAGAGAAGGGTGAAAGACAGACTAGCACACAGGGGAGTGCATGGGGAAAATGAATCTCCATGGCAACTGATTTAGAAATTGAAAGGGTCTCAATTTCCTGAGTTCCTACAACCAGCAGGGCTTAAAACCTAGAGTTTCAAGGGTCAAGTATGCTTGGCTCTGGAAAGCTCAGAGGGCATTGGGATTGCTCTCAGAGAAAGTATAGGGCAAACAGTCCACAGAGACACAGCATGAGGAGAGAGAGCTAAAGTGTGCCTGGGGCACACAGTGGGTAATTTATTTGCTCATCTCTGAACACATCCCAGAGAGACAGCATTCACAGGGAGACACCCCCCCTCCTGAAACAAAGGAACTGGCTAGGGTCATTTCCCTCGCCTGCCCCTCAACATAAACACCGGACCGCCTTTGGGGTGACACTCACTATTTAACTTGTTTACACGAAGCCCTACCCCCACCCTGCCCCCCAAACTCCAGAATAACCACCATTCCAAGTCATGCTTGCCTGAGGCCCAGCATGGTGAGGCCCCTCCTCCAAAAGATTGACTCAAACTCCTGCCAACGTCATGTCTCCCATTGTGGTAGTTTTGTGGAGCCTTTGCTCCAGCAATGGTGGTGATGGGTCTCATTCCAAAAACAGACCAGAACATACCTAGTTAAAGCATGTCACATTCAACAGGGACCAAACACTGTCCACAACAGGCAAACAGAGCCTTTACAGACAACTGGTCTAAAGGATAAAGCAGCCAGGACAAAACAGCAGAGCACACGCTGCACAGACAGGAGACACTCCTGGAAGCAGGAGGCCCCGAAGCAGAGGGCACTACACAGCAGGACACAACAAGGCCTCTTCTTCATAAGCCATTACCCTGAAGAACAGGAGATATAGCTGACTTTTCCAACACACAGAAACAGGCACAGAGACCCACACAAAATGAGAAAACAGAGAAATTTATCCCAAATGAAAGAACAGGACAAGGCCACAGCCAGAGATTTAAGCAAAATAGATATAAGTAACGTGCCTAATGGAGAATTTAAGGTAATGATCATAAACATACTCACTGGACTTGAGAAAAGAGTGGAAGACATGAGGGAGCCTTTAACACAGAGCTAACAGCAGAGATGAAGAGCATAATAAATGAAAGAGAAACACATATGATAGAACAAACAGAGAACAGAAGAAGCAGAGAAACAAATTAATGACCTAAAAGACAGAGTAACAGAAAGTAATCCAGTGGAACAAAAGAGAGAAAAAGAATGATGCAAAATGAGAACGGATGTAGGGAACTCAAAGGTTTCTTCAAATATAGTAACATTCATACCATAGGAGTCACGAAAGAAGAGAGAGAAAAAGGGGCAGAAAATTTATTTGAAAAAAAAAAAATAACAGCTGGAGGCACCTGGATGGCTCAGTCGATTAAGCGCCTGCCTTTGGCTCAGGTCATGATCCCAGAGTCCTAGGATGGAGCCCCACATCAGGCTCCCTGCTCAGTGGCGAGTCTGCTTCTCCCTCTGCCCTTCCCCTCTGCTCATGCTCGCTTTCTCTCTCTCTCTCTCTCTGTCTCTGGCTCTGTCTCCCAAACAAATAATAAATAAATAAATAAAGTCTTTAAAAAAGAAAAAGTAACATCTGTCAACTTTCTTAACCTGGGAAAAGAAAGAGATATCCACATCCAGGAAGCACAGAGAACTTACACCAAAGACAACAAAAGCAGACTCACATCAAGATGTTATAATTAGGGGCGCCTGGGTGGCTCAGTGGGTTAAAGCCTCTGCCTTTGGCTCAGGTCATGATCTCAGGGTCCTGGGATCGAGTCCCACATCAGGCTCCCTGCTCAATGGGGAGTCTGCTTCCTCCTCTCTCTCTCTCTCTCTCTCTCTGCCTGCCTGCTTGTGATCTCTCTCTGTCAAATAAATACATTTAAAAAAAAATGTTATAATTAAATTGGCAAAATACAGTGGTAAAGAAAAAAATGTAAAAGCAATGAGACAAAAGAAGACAGTAACTTACAAAGAAAAACCCATAAAGCTGGACGGAGAGCTTTCAGTGAAAACTTCATAAGCCAGATGGGAGTGACATGATATATCAAAGTGCTGATTGGGAAAAATCTGCAGCCAAGACTACTCTACTCAGCAAAGTTATCATTCAGAAGAGGAGAGATAAAAAGTTTCCCAGACAAACAAAAACTATAGTTCATGACCACTAAACCAGCCCTGCAAGAAATAATAAAGGGGACTCTCTGACTGGAAAGGAGAGACCAAAATTGACAGTATAAAGTTAGGAAACACAAAGCAAGACAAAATGAATATTACTGTAAAAAATCAGTCAAGAAACTCACAAAATATAAGGATATAAAATATAACAGCATATACCTAAAACGTGGGGAAGAGAAGAGTAAAAAATGGGTTCAAACTTAAACAGCCATCAACTCAATGTAGAAGATGTTATATACAAACCTAATGATAACCACACATCAAAAAACACCAATAAATACGCAAAGAATAAAGAGAAAGAAATCCAAATATATCACTAAAGAAAATAAGCAAACCATGAAAGAAAGACAAGAAAAATCAGAAAACACCTTCTGAAACCACACAAAGCAAATAATAAAATGATGATAAATATATATCTATCAATAATTACTTTGAATATAAATGGACTACATGCTCTGATCAAAAGAGATCAGAAGGGGGGGTATAGCTCAGTGGTAGAGCATTTGACTGCAAAAGAGATCAAAAGGTAACAGAATAAGTAAGAAACCAAGACCCACCTATTTGTTGCCTACAAGAGACTCATTTTCAACCTAAAGACACCTGCAGGTTAAAAGTGAGATGGAGAAACAATTATCATGCAAACATACGTCAAAATAAAGCCTGAGTAGCAATACTTACATCAGGCAAATTAGACTTTAAAGCAAAGACTAATGAGACAAAGAAGGATACTACATAATAATAAAGGGGACAAACAATCTCAAAAGAAGATATAACAACTATAAAAGTTTATGCATCCAACAGAGGAGCACCCAAATATAAAAAACAGTTAATAACAAACATAAAGGAAATAATCGATAGTAATGCAATGACAGTAGGGGACTTTAACACCTCACTAACATCAATGGACAGATCATCTAAACAGAAAATCAACAAGGAAACCATGGATTTGAATTAGACCCTGGAACAGATGGATTTAACAGGTATGTTCAGAACATTCCATCCTAAAATAGAATACACATCCTTTACAAGATACATGGAACAGTCTCCAGAACAGACCAGATATTAGGCCATAAAACAATTCAAGAATGTTGAAATCATACCATGCCTATTTTCTGACCATAATACTATGAAACCACAGAAGTCAACCACAAAGAAAAACCTGGAAAAAACACAAATACATGGAGGTCAAATAACATGTTACTAAACAATTAATGGGTCAATCAAGAAATTAAAGAAGCAATTAAAAAGTACATGGAAACAGGGGCGCCTGGGTGGCTCAGTGGGTTAAAGCCTCTGCCTTCGGCTCAGGTCATGATCCCAGGGTCCTGCAATCAAGCCCCACATGGGGCTCTCTGCTCCGTGGGGAGCCTGCTTCCTCCTCTCTCTCTCTGCCTGCATCTCTGCCTACTTGTGATCTCTGTCTGTCAAATAAATAAATAAAATCTTTTTTAAAAAAGTACATGGAAACAAATGAAAATGAAAACACAATAGTCCAAAATCTTTGGGATGCAGCAAAAGTAGTTCAAAGAGGAAAGTTTATAGAAATACAGGCATACCCTAAGAAGCCAAAAAAAAAAAACAACCCAAAAACCCTCAAATAAACAACCTAACCTTACACCTAAAGGAGCTAGAAAAAGAACAAACAAAAACCTAAAATCATCAAAAGTAAGGAAATAAATATTAGAGCAGAAATAAATAACATAGAAATTAAAAAAAAAACAAATAGAACATATCAATGAAACCAAGATCTTCAAAAAAATCAATAAAACTGTTGAATCTCTAACCAGACTTACCAAGAAAAAAAGAGAAAGGACTCAAATAAAATCACAAGTGAGAGAGGAGAAATAACAACCAACACCACTGATACAGAAGCAATTGTAAGAGAATATTGTAAAAAACCATATGCCAACAAATTGAATAACCAAGAAGTAGATAAATTCCTAGAAACATATAAATTACCAAAACCAAAATAGAAAGAAATAGACAATTTGAACAGACCAATAACCAGCAGAAATTGAATCACTAATCAAAAAACTCCCAACAAACAAAATCTAGGGCCAGATGGCTTCACAGGAAAATTATAACAAATATCTAAAGAAAAGCTTTTCCCCTAATGTCAGGAACAAACAGGGATGTCCACTCTCGCTACCTTTGTCCAACATAGTACTGGAAGTCCTAGCCACAGAAATCAGACAACAAAAAGAAATAAAAGGCATCTAAATCGGTAAGGAAGAAGTAAAACTTTCACTATTTGCAGATGCCATGATATCCTATATAGAAAACCCAAGGGGCACCTAGGTGGCTCGGTCAGTTAAGCACCCAACCCTTAGTTTGGGCTCAGGTCATGATCTCAGGGTCATGAAATTGAGCCCCATGTCAGGCTCTGTATCCAGTGCAGAGTGTGACTGAGATTCTCTCTTCCTCTGTCCCTCCTCCCACTCTCATGCACTCTCTCTCTAAATATAAAAATATATATAATTTTTAAAAAAGAAAACCTGAAAGATCCTATCAAAAAAACTGGTAGAACTGATAAACTCATTCAGTGAGGTCACAAGATATAAAATCAATGTATAGATATCTGTTGCATTTCTATACATCAATAATGAAGCAGTAGAAAGAGCAGTTAAGGAGTCAATCTCATTTCTAACTGCACCAAAAATAATAAGATACTTAGGAATAAACCTAAACAAAGAGTTAGAAGATACGTACTCTGAAAACTATAAAAACACTGATGAAAGAAATTAAAGATGACACAAAGAAATGGAAAGACATTCCATGCTCATGGATTAGGACAACTATTGTTAAAATGTCTGTACTACCCAAAGCAATCCACACATTTAATGCAATCTCCATCAAAATACCATGAGGGGGGAAAAATACCATGTGGATTTTTCACAGAACTCGAACAGACCATTCTAAAATTTTGTATGATACCACAAAAGACCCCATATAGCCAAAGCAATCTTGAAAAGAAAAATAAAGCTAGAGGCATCACAACAGACTTCAAGCTACCTTAAAAGCTGTAGTAATCAAAACAATATGGTACTGGCACAAAAAATAGACAATAGGTCAATAGAACAGACTAGAAAGCCCCAAAATAAACCCACAGCTTTGTGGCCAACTCATCTTTCACAAAGCAGGAAAGAATATCCAATGGGGAAAAGACAGTCCTTTCAACAATAATATTGGGAACACTGAACAGCAACATGTAAAATAAAGAAACTGGACCACTTTCTTACATCATATATAAAAATAAATTCAAAATGGGGTGCCTGGATGGCTCAGTTGGTTAAGTGTTTGACTGTTGATTTTCGCTTGGGTCATGATCTCTGGGTTCTGGGATCAAGCCCCACACTGGACTCTGTGGTTAGCAGGGAGTCTGCTTGGATTCTCCTACTCCTTCTCCCTTGGCCCCTCCCCCTGTGCGCACATGCACTCGCTCTCTCTCTCTCTCTCTCTCTAAAATACATAAGTAAATCTTTAAAAAATTATATAAAAATAGGTGTGCCTGTGTGGCTCAGTCAGTTAAGTGTCTGCCTTCCACTCAGGTCATGATCCCCAGGTCCTAGGATCGAGCCCTGTGTTGGGCACCCTGGCCAGCAGGGAGCCTGCTATTCCCTCTCCCTCGGTCCCTCCCCCATGCTCATGCTTCCTTTCTCTAAAAAAACCTTTAAAAAAATTTTTTGAATTAAATAAATAAATAAATTCAAAATGGATTAAAGACCTAAATATGAGACCTGA
Organism: Mustela nigripes; assembly: GCF_022355385.1. NCBI lineage: Eukaryota > Metazoa > Chordata > Mammalia > Carnivora > Mustelidae > Mustela > Mustela nigripes. The sequence continues at coordinate 11,762,837 of NC_081575.1, forward strand.
AACCATAAAAATCCTAGAAAAAACACAGGCAGTAACCTCTGACATCAGCTGCAGTAAGTTTTTTCTAGCTGTGTCTCCTGAGGCAAGTAGGAGAAAAGCAAAAATAAACTAATAAACTACTGGGAGTACACCAAAATAAAAAGCTTCTACACAGTGAAGGAAACAATCAACAAAACTAAAGGGCAGTCTACGGGATGGGAGAAGATATTTTCAAATGACATACACAATAATTAGGATTAGTATCCAAAATGCATTAAGAGCTATTACAAATCAACACCCTAAAACCAAATAATCCAATTAAAAATGGGCAGAAGACACTAACAGACATTTCACCAAAGAAGACATTCAGAAGGCCAACAGACACATGAAAAGATGCTCAATGTTACTGATCACCAGGGAAATGCAGATCAAAACTACAATGAAGTGTCACCTAAAACCTGTCAGAATGGCTAAAATACAACAATACAAGAAACTGACAAGGATGTAGACAAAAAAGAGCCCTGTTGCACTGTTGGTGGGAATGAAAATTGGTATAGCCACTGTGGAAAACATTATGATGGTTATTTAAAAAGTTAAAAATAGAACTACTTCATGATCCAGCAATAGAACTACTGGGTATTTACCCAAAGGATACAAAACGCTAAAGGGATACATGCGCCCTGATGATTATAGCAGCATTATCTACAATAGCCAAGATATGGTAGCAGCCCAAGTGCCCATCGATTGATGAATGGACAAAGAAGAGGTGGGGGGGGCACCTAAGTGGCTCAGTCAATTAAGTATCTGACTCTTGATCTCAGCAGTCATGAGTTCAAGCCCCATGTCCGGCTCCATGTTTGGTATGGAGCCTACTGGGAAAAAAAAAAAAAAAGAGGTCTCTCTCTCTCTCTCTCTCTCTCTCACACACACACACACACACACACACAATAGGAATATTATTTAGCCACAAAAAAATGAAATCCTGCCATTTACAACATGGGTGGAGCTAGAGAGTATTATGCTAAGCAAAACAAGTCCGTGTAAGAAAGACAAATACCATATGATTTCACTCATACTAGAATTTAAGGGAAAAAAAAAAACAAGCAAAGGGAAAAAATAAGAGAGAAAGATAGACAAATCAAGAAACAGATTCTTAATTATAGGAAACAAACTGATGGTTACCAGAAGGGAGGTAGAGGATGAATGAAATAGGTGATGGGGATTAAGGGAGGGCACTTGCAGTGATGAGCACCGGATGTTGTATGGAAGTGTGAATCACTGTATTGTACACACGCAACTCATACACATTGTATATTAGCTAACTGGAATTAAAATAAAAACTTGGAAAAAAAATGACAAATTACTGATAAATACAACAGCCTAGATAGATCTCTAAGGAATTATACTTTTTAAAAAATCCCATAAAGGGACACCTGGGTGGCTCAGTCAGTTAAGCATCTGCCTTTAGCTTAGGTCACGATTCTGGGATCGAGTCCCACGTTGGGCTCCTTGCTCAGAGGGGAGCCTGGTTTTCCTTCTCCTGCTGCTCCCTCTCCTTGTGCTCTCTCTCTAACAAATAAATAATCTTAAAAGATAAAAAGTAATTAAAAAATAATTTTAAATACCTTAAAGGTTATATACAATATAATTTCATTTATAGAACTTCCTTGAAACATCAAAATTCTAGAAGTGTAGATTCTGGATTAATGGTTGCTAGGGGTTACAAAACTGGGAGGAGGGGGAAATGAGTGTGGATATAAAGGGATAACAGGAAGGATCCTTTTGGTGACACTTTTCTATATCTTGATCGTGGTGGGCTTCATGCAAATCTACACATATGGTAAATTACATATAGCTAAATACACACACACATATACGTACCATATGCAAAACTGGTGAAACCTGAATATTGTAGATGTGTCAATATCAACTTCTTGTTTGTAATTTTGTACTACATCTTTGCAAATTATTACCATTGGGGTATTATTTACTAATAATTATTACCATTTGGCTCAGGTCATGATCCTGGAGTCCCAGGACTGAGCCCTACATCAGGCTCCCTGCTCAGTGGGGAGCCTGCTTCTCCCTTTGCCCCTCACCCTGCTCTCGTGTTCTCACTTTCTATTTCAAATAAATAAATAAAATATTTAAAAAAATAAAAATAAAATAAATTTAAATTTAAAATAAGAAATTGAAAGCATGAAAGAACCTAGAGTATTCAGAAGAAATTAAAAAAATAAGAACAAAGTTGGAAAGTCTACATTACTTCATTTCAAGGTTTATAATAAAGCAACAATAATCAAGACAGTGTGGTATTGGCATAATGACAGAAATATACCATTGTGGGGGCACATGGTTGGCTCCGTTGCTGGAGCATGTGACTCGATCTCGGGGTCATAACTTCCAGTACCATGTTAGGTGTAGCAATGACTTAAAAATAAAATGTTTTTAAAAAAGAAATATATCAATGAAACAAAATAGAGACCCACATATTATGTATATACAGATAATGATTATAGACAAATATTTAAGGGAAGATTATAGGGGAAAAAAATAGAGTCTCAGAAAATTAGACACCTATATATAGAAATAAATAAATAAATTTTGCTCTATGCCTCACACCATATAAAAAGTTAAACCAAAATGGATCACAAAACTAAATGTAAAACCTAGAACTGTAAAACGTCTAGAAAAAGGAGAAAAGATTTATTACCTTGAATTATTCACCAAGTTTTTATATACAATAAAGAGCACAATCTAGTAATGAAATAAAATTGATAAATAAGACTTCATTTGAATTAAGCCAGTCTCTGAAAGACACTGTTAATGGATGTGTGGGTGGCTTAGTTGGCTGAGTGTCAGACTCTTGGTTTTAGCTCAGGTCACAATCTCATGGGTGGTGGGATCAAGATCCTGCCGGCCCTGCACTCAGTAGGGAGTCTGTTGGAAGTTTCTCTCCTGCTGCCCATTCTGCCATTCTTTTTTTTTCTCTCTCTCTCAAATAAACAAATAAATCTTTTTTTGAGTAGGGCACTATTAAGAGAGTTAAAAGACAAGCTACAATCCTGGAGAAAGTATTTGTCAGTCACATATCTGATAAAGGACTTGTATTGATAATGTAAAAAGAGCTCTCAAACTCAATAATAAGAGAAAACCCCCCAAAATAGGAAAATGATTTAAACAGTCACATAATCAAAAGACATATACAACAGCAAAAAGTCACATGAATAGATGCTCAACATAATTTTTTGTTAGGGAAATGCAAATTAAAACCACAATGAGATACTACAACAAGTCTATAAGAATGCCTAAACCTCAAAAGTCTCGCCATACCAAGTGTTGGTGAAGATGTTGAGCACTGTGGCACTTTCATACACAACTGGTGACATGTGAAATGACATAATCATCTTGGAAAATAGTTGAGAATTTCTTAAACAGTTAAACATGTGCCTACTGTATGGTCCAGCCATTCTACTTAAGGATTTTTACCAATGAGAAAGGAAAAAATATGGCCACACAAAGACTTAAACATAACTGTTCATAGAAGCTTTACTTATAATACTCAAACTGAAAACAACCCAAAAGGGAGGTGTATGGCCAAGTGTATATCCACATGATATGATACTACTCAGAAATAAAAAGTATTGATGCACCTACTAAACACTTAGCTCTCCATATGTTGCTGACTTTTACCTCTCCTTGGAAAATTTCCTCCTTGGGGCACTTGGGTGCCTCAGTTGGTAAAGCGGCCAACTCTTGATTTCGGCTCAGGTCATGATCTCATGGTACTGGGATCAAGCCCACACTCAGCAGGGCGTCTCCTTGAAGACTTTCTCTCTCCCCCTCCCCTTGTGCTCTCTCAACCTCTCTCTCAAATAAATAAATAGATCCTTTTTTTAAATAAGAAAATTTCCTCCTTAAGCCAATCCAAAATCAATTATTTCTTTACCCTGGATCTCTCAGCACTTGTATGTTACATGTGTACTTTAAAAAAAAAATTGCACACAGTAATGTATTGCTTATTAATTCAGTATAAAGCCACAAATCTGTACCCCTCTGTCATATATACTGATTCACAAGACAATAAAAGCTAACATCAGAATAAACCAGAACTGATTCTAATTTATAAGAGCATTTGGCTGATAGCTGTTAATAGAGCTTTTCCCAACTTTCCAGTAAAAGAACAACTGCCCTTACTAGATATCAAATATAAATCTAGAGTAAATATATATATATATATATATATATATATATATATATATGTAGAAAAATATCTGAGGTAATAATGCCCCTACATTTTTCAAATTTGATAAAAACCATAAATCTATAGGTTCAAGAAGCTCAAAGAACCCAAGCAAGATAAACATAAATAAATCTACATCAAACATATCATAATAAAATTCCTTGAAAGCCAATGATAATAAAAAAATTAAATGCAGGCACAAACACACAAAAACATTTTGGTACAGAGGAACAAAGACAATAATACAAACAAACTTGTCACCATAGAATATTCCACCTAACAACTGCAGAATATATAGCCCTTTCAAATATACTGGCAACACGCAAGGTAAACCATGTTATAGGCTGTAAAACGACAGTCAATAAATTTAAAATGATTCCTATCATATAGAGCATATTCTCTGACCAAAAGAATGAATTTAAATTAGAAACCCAAAACAGAACACCTATATAGAACATTAAATATTCAGAAAATAAGCAACACAGATTTAATAACCTGTGGGTCAAAGAAGAAATCACATAAGATATTAGGTAATATTTGAACTGAGAAAATGAAAATATAACATATCAAAATCTAGGGATTTCAGGTAAAGCACCATTTGATGGCGACACTTTTTTTTTGTAGATAATAGACACACTTACTGTAAAATTATTTGGAAAGACACAAGCCTTAGAATAGCTAAAACAATCTTGAATAATAAAAGAATCATGAAGGAGGAATCACTCTACCTGATATTAAATGTAAAAGAATTCAAACTAGAAAGCTTCTTAAAGCTATATATAGATACATAGGTTTAAATGTTTATATTAGAAAATAAAAGTACACCTGGGTGGCTCAGTTGATTGAGTGTCTGACTCTTGATTTCAGCTTAGGTCATGATCTCACAGTTGTGGGATCAAGCCCTCATCAGGCTCTGTGCTCAGGGAGGAGTCTGCTTGGGATTCTGGCTCTCCTCCCTCTGCCCCTCCCGTCACTTGTACGCACATGCTTGAGCTCTCTCTCTCTCTCCCTCTCTCTCTCTCCCTCTAATAAATAAATCTTTAAAAAAATAAAATAAAAAAGTTTAAAAGTCAGGTTTAAGAGCTTCTTTGACCTTAAGCTAGAAAAAAAGAAGAGCAAATTAAATGTGAATTGAGTAGAATCAAGCAGATAAAAAGTACATAAATCTATGAATGAGAAAAATCATTTAAAAAAGAAAACTGTAAAAAAAAAAAGAAAACTTAGATGACAAAAAAATTAGTTCTTTGCAAAGAATAGTCAAACGGGTAAGTATTAAGCAAAAGTGATCCAGATAGAAAATGAAGAAACACAAATTTCCAATAAAGGAATGAAACAGGAGACATCACTATAGAACTTACATTCAAAAGCTAATAATTCAAAATTATAAGCAACTCTATACTAATAAATTCAATAACAAAAGAAAAGGATAAACACCTTAAAAAACACAACTTCCCAAAACAGACTCAAATACAAAATCTGAATAGGTTTATACTCATGAAAATGATGGAATTTGTAATTAGAAAAAAATTCTCCCCATAAAAGAGAAGCTCAGGTCCAGAGAGTTTCACTGGTAAGCTCCATCATTTAAGGAAGAAATAATATCAGTCTTACACAAATTCTATCAGAAAACAGAAGAGGAGAGAACACTACTGAACTCATTTTATAAGGTCAATATAATGCTAATTTCAAAACCTGACAAAGACATTCCAAGAAAGGAAAATTTCCCTAATGAAAACAAATGTAAATATCATTAACAAAACATCACATAGGTTTGCAAAATATGGCTCACAGACCAAATGTGGCCTGCCACTTGTTTTTGTAAACAAAAGTTTTCCTGGAACACAGCCATGTCCATTCAATTAGGTATGGTCTCTGACTATAGAAGCAGAGTTACAGAGTTGCCACAGAGGACATATGGCCTACAAAACTGAAAATATTTAACATCTGATCCTTTATAGAAAGAAGTGTGCTGATTCCTGGCACATTGAATCCAGTAATATAAAAGAAAGATAATACATCATCACCAATCGAGATATATAGATATAGATATAGATAGATAAAAATAGATGTGTATGTGTGTACCCCACATACATATATGGAAATATGGAATGCAAGATTGGTTTCACTTAAAATGTTAAGTAATATAATTCACCACAACAAAGAAGAAAACACATACAATCATTTCAATAGATACAGAAAATTATTTGACAAAACTCAATATCCATTAATGATAAAAATTTTCAGTAAACTAGGAATTAGGAATTTCCACATTCAGATAAACAATATCAAAAAAGTTTTTACATCCAACATCATATTTAATGATAAATATTGAACATCAATCCCCTAATACCACTAACAAAATAAGGAGGTCTGGTCCCATCACTTCTATTCAAAATTATACTGACCATTCCAGACATTGCAACAAAGCAGGTAAAAGTAATAATGGCAGACAACATCGGTGTTTATGTAGAAAACCCTAAAGAATCTAGAAAAAATAAGTATATAAGAAGTAAATTTGGGTTGCCTGGGTGGCTCAGTCGTGCAGTTGTCTGCCTTCCGCTCAGGTCATGATCCCAGGGTCCTGGGATCGAGCACTGCATCAGGCTCCCTGCTCAGTGGGAAGCCTGCTTCTCCTTTTCACACTCCCCCTGCTTGTGTTCCCTCTTTTGCTGTCTCTCTCTCTCTATCAAATAAATAAATAAAATCTATTTTAAAAAATAAATTTATTAAGATCATAGTATACCAGGTCAATATACAAAAAATGAACTGTAGGGGCACCTAGGTGGCTCAGTGGGTTTAGGCCTCTGCCTTCGGCTCAGGTCATGATCTCAGGGTCCTGGGATCGAGCCCTGCATGGGGCTCTCTGCTCAGCAGGGAGCCTGCTTCCTCCCCTCTCTCTCTGCCTGCTTGTGATCTCTGCCTGTCAGATAAATAAAAATCTTAAAAAAGAAATGAACTGTATTTTTTTATAATGTAGTAGCAGCACACAATTCAAAAATAAAATTGAAAAAACTCTATTTAACATAACATCAAAATATTAAATGTTTAGGAATAAGTTTAATAAAAGATATGCAAGATCCCTACTGAAAATTACTAAGATTAGGATAAATGAATAAAGATTTAGTTCTGTGAAGATGTATACTATAGTCATGAATTAGAAGATTCCATATGATTATGATGTCAATTCTCCTTAAATTGATATGTAAATTCAATACAATCCCAATGAAGTCTTCATAAAAATTTCTGTAGAAATTGACAAATTGATTATGAACTTTATATGGAAGTTGCAGTGGCTTAGGATAGCCAAAACAATCTCGTGATGGGAAAAAGAATAAAGTTGGGAGGACTTAAACTATCTGATTTCAAGACTTACTCTAACACTATGATAACCAAGATAGTTTAGTAGTAGCTTAAGAATCGGTAAGTAGGTCAATGCAAGAGAATAGAAGGACCACAAATAGACAAATAGACCAATGCTTATATGTCCAATTAATTTTCAACTAAGAGGCCCAAGTATTTAATGTGGAAAATGTAGCCAATTCAACAAATGGTGCTAGAAACTCTTCATGCCCTTATAAAAATGGTAAACTTCAACCTTTACCTCACATGCTCACAAAAAGTCAAAATGGACAGCAGGAGCTTAATGTAAAAGAATTCAAACTAGAAAGCTTCTTAAAGAAAACAAAGGTGAAAACTTCCGTGATCCTAAGGCAGGCAAAGATTTCTTCGGACATATAAAACAAACTACAAATGTTAAAAAATAATAATAATAAAACTGACTTTGTCAAAATGCAAATCTTCTGCTCTTAAAAACACTGTTAAGAAGGTGAAAAGGTAGGGCGCCTGGCTGGCTCAGTCAGTGGAGCATGCAACACTCGGTCTTGGGGTTTTGAGTCTGAACCCCATGTTGGGTACAGAAGTTATTTTTAAAAGTGCATTTAAGGGGGCACCTGGGTGGCTCAGTGGGTTAAAGCCTCTGCCTTCGGCTCAGGTCAGGATCCCAGGGTCCTGGGATTGAGCCCTGCATCGGGCTCTCTGCTCAGCGGGGAGCCTGCTTTTCTTCCTCTCTCTCTGCCTGCCTCTCTGCCTACTTGTGATCTCCATCTGTCAAATAAATAAATAAAATCTTCCCAAAAAAAGTGCATTTAAAAAAATGAAGATGAACAGGTAAGCCACAGACTGGGAGAAAATATTTTTAGTGCATGTATCTGACCAAGGGCTTGTATCAAGAATATATAGCAAACACTTATACATCAAATATAAGACAAGTCATTAAAATAGCAAACCTAAATAATTGGAGAGAAATATTATGTTCATAGAGTGTAAGACTCAGCATACTAAAGCCGCCAATTCTTTTTTTTTTCATTTTTCCAAGATTCATTGTTTATGTACCACACCCAGTTAAAGCCATCAATTCTTAAATTAATATATAGGTTTAATGCAAGTCTGTAAAAATTTCAGCAAGGTTTTTTTGTAGATAATAAACACACTTATTGTAAAATTATTTGGAAAGACACAAGCCTTAGAATAGCTAAAACAATCTTGAATAATGAAAGAATAATGAAGGAGGAATCAGTCAAACTGATATTAAGGAGTACTGTTTAGTTACAGTAATCAAGACAGTGTGACACCGATCAGTGGAACAGAATACAGAACTCAGAAAGAAACTCACACAAATATGCGCAACTGATTTTTGACAAAGGTGTAATAGGAATGATAGTTCTTTTCCAAAAATGGTGCTGGAGCAATGAGATATCCATAGGCCAAAAAATAATAATAATAAATAAACTTTTAAAACTACTGACAGGGGTATGTGGGTGGCTCAGTTGGTAAAGCATCTGCCTTTGGCTGAGGTTATGATCCCAGGGTCCTGGGATCAAGCCCCATGTCAGGCTCTCAGCTTTGGGGAGCCTGTTTCTCCCTCTCCCTCTCCCTCTATGTGCTTGGTATCTCTCTCTCTCTCTCTCTCTCTCTCTCTCTCTCTCTTGCCTTCTCTCAAATACATAAATAAAATATTTTAAAATATTTTTTAAATCTCAAAAAAATCATTGACCTAACCCTTATGCCTTGCACAAGAATTAACTCAAAATGAAACAGACTTAAACATAAAATATAAAACTAAAACTTTTCAAAAAAAAAAAACTTCTAGAAATTTTGAAAATGTCTAAAACTTCTAAAAATCTCAAAACTTTGTAAAAAAAGAAATGGGAGGAAATCTTCAGGATCTAGGACTAGGCAAAGTGTTCTTACACTTTTCTTCAACACCAACAGCACAATTCATAAGAGGTAAAATTAATAAAATGAACTTCATCAAAATGAAAAACTTCTATTCAGTGAAAGCCCATGTGTAAAGGATGAAAAGACAACCTATGGAGTGGAAGAAAATGTTGCAAACCATATATTCAACAAAGGACAAGAATCTGGAATATATAAAAGACTCTCAAAAATTAGTGGATAGGGCGCCTGGGTGGCTCAGTGGGTTAAGCCACTGCCTTCGGCTCAGGACATGATCTCAGGGTCCTGGGATGGAGCCCCGCATCGGGCTCTCCGCTCAGCAGGGAGCCTGCTTCCTCCTCTCTCTCTCTCTGCCTGCCTCTCTGCCTACTTGTGATCTCTCTCTGTCAAATAAATGAATAAAATCTTTAAAAAAAAAATTAGTGGATTAAAAAAAAGGATATAGTCCAATTAGAAAATGATATATCTCTATGGTATACTTTTTTGTTTTTGAGACAGAGAGAGGGCGTACATGCAAGCAGTGAGGAGGGGGCAGAGGGAGAGAGAGAATCCTCAGGCAGACTCCCTGCTGACCTTGGAGCCCACCACAGGATTCAATCCCATGACCCTGAGACCATGACCTGAGCCGAAATCAAGAGTCAGATGCTTTCATCTGACTGAGGCACCCAGGCGCCCCTCTCTGTGGTATACTTCCAATCATAAGAATAGGGGTGCCTGGCTGGCTCAGTTGAAAGAGGATGTGACTCTTGATCTCGGGGCCATGAGTTCAAGCCCTACAATGGGAATAGACATTACTAAAAAAAAATTTTAAATTTTTAAAAATAAAGGTTGTGCTGTGCTTTAAAAAAATTAAAAAGGCACAAAGAGACCTATCTCTGAAGAAAATATATAGACGGCAAGTAAGCACATGAAGGTTATTCAACGTCATTAGCCATTAGGGAAATAGTCTGGGGAAAGGGAGGACCTGGCAATAGCTACTACTGTAGCCAAGAATCGCAGCACAGACCTGGTATGTCCAGTGTGGACACTGCTGCTGCCATGAATGTCGGATGGACATCACAGTGAGAAGTGGCCACTGAGCTCACCCAGTACCCCGCTGAGTTTCCACTGTCCTTGCAAGGAGTCCCAGGGGAACTGGGGTTTGAAGTTCTGAGCTTCTGCCATAGGATGCCAGATCTCAGAAAGGACGTGTCACTGAAGGGCTCCTAAAAAGGAAAAGATGCTGCATGTACTGTCTAGAGTTCCAATCATGAGTAACGATTTTCCCACTTTCTTCCTGATGGTCAGATCATGCTTAGAGAACTGGATTTCCGTCTGAGCTTCGCTGCATAAACAGGGCATTATAAAACAAGGGAACACACAGAGGAGGGCGACAGTGGCATATGAAGAAAATTGCTCTGAAAAACTAGAGGAAAGAAGACACTTAGAGGGCTCTGAGAGCTTTTTTCAAATGTGTTAAAGGACTACCATGAAGGAAAAATGGTCTATTTATTTTGTCTGGCTACAGAGGTTAGGAGCTAGGGAAATGGATTTCAGTTTTAACCTAGTGATTTAAACTATTCTACAGTGGAAAGGGCTTCTTTGAAAAACTAGAACTTGACTGTTCTTAACACACACACACACACACACACACAAGGTAACTATGTGAGGTGATGTCTATGTTAACTAAACTTACTGTGACAATCATTTCATAATACATATGCATATCAAATGATCTTGTAACCCTGAAATGTACACAAGGTTTTATGTCAAGTCTATCTCTGTAAAGCTGGGAAAACAAAACAAAACAAAATAACCTGTGGTTTCTCAACTGCACTGAATCTATACATCAACTATTAATGCTTAAATATTTACTTCTTCAATTCATGACCAGATTATATAAATTTGAATCTTCTTTATTTGAATCATCTTGAATATACTTCAAACAAAATTTTATACTAAAAAAGAAAAAGAATTTCATGGGCTTTCCTCCACAGCAGTGGCCCAGAATCTGAGCGTGGCATCTTCAGCCTATCTAGAGGACCAACAGGTCCAGGGCCACCAAGGGTTGACTGAGGGACTCAGTATCCTCTTGGTAAAGAACTGTTCCATTAGAAGCAGAGCTGGTGTGCTAAAATTTTGTCCAAGTTCAGTAGGTCAGTTCGGAAGAGAAAGAAGGGCATTATTCTAAGAATATCGCTGTGCCTATCACCCAGATTGTTGCAAGGCCCAGCCCCTGAAGAGCTGAGTCATGGAGGCATGGGATAGGAGAATAAGGACAAAGGGGATCGGGGGAAGCCGTGAGGAAGGAGGGCGGAGACCAAGTCTCCTAACCTCCTGGCTAGGATACCTGACTGTGTCCTGGAAGAAATGCCCCACGACTCCCTCCTCTTGCCTTATGATGACTTTATCGGCAACTATATCTCAAATACTGAAGATACTTCATTTTCTATTAAGGCTTTGCCATTTAACCTAATTTTAAATGTTTTGGGATGGCACCTGTTGTTATGTCATAGGGGTTTGGGCCATGGTTGAGTGCTGTCCTAAGAGCGTAGAGTCACAAGAGAGGCCAAATGTGCTGCGTGCCAGATAAGTAGGACAAATATGGAAAATGAACATGGGCAAGAAAAAGGAACAGGGTAAGGGTTAGGAACCACTAGAGTAGTTGGCCCGGTACAGACGGATGAAAATGGCAGATGCCAGCCTGCTGCCGGGAGAAGGAGTTCACGAGCACACATCATACTCTCCTTGACAATTCCTGAGACACTGGAGAAGGAATTAAATGGGGATTGGAATCGCTTTAAAAAAAAAAAACAAAAAACAAAAAAAAAACAGATGGACTCTAAGCCAAATAAATACTATACATTTTCATCAGTGTAAATAAATCTTTACTCTCAGACACCACGATCAGAGAGACATGGGGATGCTTCAGGAAAAATTCTACATCTACAAAATGAAAAGGTGATGAGGCTGTCCATCCCCAGGAAATAAATCATACAAAAGCACACAGTCAAAGGCCTCAGGGGATTCAGGAAGAGAGCAGAAATTTGACATCGATTTTAGCTTCTTAGCAGCATACTGCTAAGTGATCTTTCTCCCCAGTCCCTCTAAAGACAGAGAACTGTAAGTGCAAGTTCTACAGAGTGGCCGGAGAGAGTGTGGTGTCACCATGGTTTCGGGCCACAGGAGGCAAAGCTGACTGAATGGTGGCCTGGCTTAGTTAATGATGTTGCTAGGAAACCCACATTTGCCAAGGTTCTACCCACTCTGCTTTCTGTGCATCATTTACTCACCACAAATAACATGGCAGCATCACCCACAAAGTTGGAAGGATGCCCATCACAAAGCAGCCTAGGCAAACCCCTGTGCCTAGGGCGGGCAGCAGCCTATTGCTACTCTCTCTGCACAACGGTCATCCAGCCGGCTGTCCGGCAAGGGAGCTCACCCAGCAGCCCACGATACCCACCGCCCGGCTGCATACTGGAACTGCCACCAGACGGGCTGCACTCGAGCTTGGCCAGCCCACGCCGCGCATGGAGCAGGAGGCATCCCAAGCAGTTACAGTGAGAACCTGGCTACAAGCAAGGGAAGGGGCAGCCCTGGATGAAATCTCACCAGAGACACTTGGAGTCGCACAACCCTCGTGTGGGACTGCTGGGAGCAGCTAGTGGCGAGGAGTCCCTGCAGTACTTAATAAGCACACGGTGTCTGCCACATGCCACCCTGGTCCCTGGAGACCACAGGTAAGCCGGACACAGTCCAGGCCATCAGCGAGTCTCTACATCTCTAACTAGAAGCCAGCATGGGCAATGCTGATGACATGCTGTGAGGAGACCAAAGAGGAAAATCGACCCATAGCCCAGGAGAAGCCATGGGATCCTTTCACTGCTCCCTAGGGGCAGAGGATTCTGGGAGTCGGCACAACCTACAGGCACAGGGTCAGAACACAGTAGGAGGGACGGCTGACTGTCTGCTTGAGGTAAAGACGGAGAAAAGGGGAGAGTCACTGGCACGAGGTCTAGAGTGAGGAGAAGAATCTCATCAAACCCCAAAGTGAGGTGGACCCCAGAAATGCAGCTTCTAAATCCATGCTGGCCAATCAAATACGACTTGAGCTACAAATCCAAGCCTCGTGTGTATTCTGAAATTTTCCAGCAGTCACAGTGAACAAAAAAAGTAAAAAAGAACAATGAAATTAATAGGACATTTTATTTCAGAAAATACATCCCAAAATTATCATTTCAACGTATAATCAATATAAACACATGATTAATATTTTATGAGGTCCTTTATGTTACCTTCTTTTGCATGCTAAGCCTCTCAATTAGGACCAGCCACATTTTCAAGTGGCTGCCGACTACTGTACTGGACAGCACAGTTCTAGACAAAGGGGCTGGGATCCAAGAGAACAGAAGGAAAAAGAACAAAGTCTAAGAGCACCTGTAAAGATCCAGACTTTGACAGTGATGCCTGTACCAGCACAAAAAAGAGTCAGGTAACAATGGCAGGTCTCATAAAGGGGATTACAGCTATCATTCACCAAGTTCTTGCCGTGCACAACCACTCTGCATGCATTGGGTCATTTCACTCTTAGAGAAACCCCACCCCCTTTCTAGAGACAAGAAAACGGAGGCTCAGTGATATGAAATAGCCTGTCCACGGTCACAAAGCTGATAAGAAAGAGGAAGGATTGGAGTTCAAGTTTCTCTGAGTCAGAAGAAATTCCTCTCAACCACTCACTAGATTTACATGGCTCCTTCCCTGCTGCTTGGCCTCCTAATAGGGCATTGGCCTCCCTAGAGCAAGAGCTCTGTGCACCAGAACTGTCTTAGTCATCTCTGCATCTCCTCCCACTGGGAGCACTTCTAAGGTGATGAGAGCTTGTGAATGAAGGAATGGCAGTCACTCTTAGTTTCACTTGTTTGTTGACGCGGTGACCTGGTTGGATCCTTAAATGTATCTACTGGGCTGGGTGCTGAATGGCTTTTGAACATCTCCTGTCTCCCCCAACCGCCACCGCCAAAATCCTAGCCACCCCGAATGAAAATAATAAATGCCAGCTAGGAGGTCATGGAAGAAGAATGTACAAGTCACAACACTTGGCCAGGGAGGAAGTCATTGGCTACGTGTGATTTGTGTCACCCTGCGGGGTAGACACGATTCATACTTTGATGATGACGATGACAGTAATCAGTAACAATAACACTGATGAAAAATAATACAATCCGGCAGCTGAGGGACTGCTGTGTGCCAAGCTGTGTGTTGTGTATTATGAAATTAGCTCCTCGATCCTCACAACCATATCAGGAAGGTGTGACAGACAAGAGAACGGACACACAGAAAGATTAAGTAACTTTCCCAAAGGTGTACTTTGGTGAAGTTAGGATCCGAACACAAACATTCCTCTTCCAGATCCCTCGTGAGAATTAGGAGGGGGAGCGGTGCTGGCACAGTGAAGGAAATACGAGTTCTTGCCTTCCAGAGGGAGCGCTCAGCCGGGTAGGCAGGCACACATGGTGGAGTCATTTCCATCTCTTGTGCACCTTGCTCGGGCTGCAGGCGTACGACCCTCAAACAGTCCAGTGTTCTTCCCTCCAGCTCCCTGGAGGACTTTAGTAGAATACAGACTCTCTACTTCGTGCACAGGGCTAGATTTCGCGCTTAATGCACCTGTTTCGAGGTTTCGTAAATTTCAGGGAAGCTAAGTTGAAATCAACACACAGGAAGTTTTTGAGGAGAAATAAGCTAGCAGTTCAGTAGATCTGGGTAACGCGGGAAAGCTAGTGCTATTTTCTGGCTGAGTCATCACCAATATGAAGGACTTGAACTCTCCATCTGATACAGCACAGGAAAAAGAGTAGGATGCTCCCTTACAGCGTCTACTGCTGGCATTGGCACATGGAACAGAAGTAGAAGGTGACCCCGGCAGTGGCTGCTCAAGCAGGCACCAGGCCAGGCATGGCTACTGTGGTTACCTTCTGAATTGAAGGCAGAAGTTCCACTAGATCTCCTCCTCCTCCTTCAGACAACTCGAACAGCCAGGCTGAGGTGGAAACACCAAAACCGAGGGGCCCTCAAGTCCGTACCTTGGGCTCTGCCCCTGACCACGGAAGAGCTATCGAAGGAAAGGACCATTAGACCTTCTCAGGAGAATGTTCTAGGGAACTTAAAAAGACCACCCCTACTGAGCTGCAGACATCATCCTAGGACATGTTGACTAGCTTGATGTATGAGAAGGAGCGTTAGATTGTGAATCCAAAGACCTCAGACTCACAGTGGCAGAGGACTCCACTTCGGGCTAGTACTTAATCCCTCTGACCCCCACTTGGAAAACAGGGAGAGTAATCGTACTGACCACCGAGGGGAGCTACGAGAATCGGTGAGCTACGAGAATCAAATGAGACCACATATATGAAGATGGTTTATATATCAGAAAGCAACACACAATATATAAGTTATCCTATATTACCCTTAAGTTTGGCTTTTTGTGTGATGTTTGCTTGCTCTATAGTATCTTGAGGGGTATATATTCTTATACCAAAAGATCTTTATAATTTCTGAGTCAAAGCCTAGTCAAAGCCAGTTCCTAGTAAAGAACATGGAACTGGGACCTATAGGCTCAAACATAAGCGCTCTAACCATCTCACACATTTCTGAAACTATCTAAAAACAAACTGATTTATAAGAAATCTCACAAAAGGAGGGACCTCAACAGACCACCCACTTCAACACACAAACTTCAGGCAGATCCAGGAATTTAATTCCCATTCTACTGAGCGGCCATTTGGCATAAAGTTAAGAGAACAGAAAACTTACACTATCTTACTGTTAATACTGGCAGTGTTATTTTTAAATTACCTTATGTAAACTGTAAGATAGAGCAAATAAATATGCCATCCTAGGACTCGAAATTCTTGGCATAAGAAAAAAAGAGACTCAAATATAAAATGAAAGACTTTTAAGTAAAAATCCTGAAATTCTATATTTAAGTTGGAAATATCAAAATGAATTCAGGAATGCCTGGGTGGCTTAGTAGCTTGAGTGTCCAACTCATGGTTTCATCTTGACTTGTGATCTCGGGGTGGTGGGATGGAACCCCACCTCAGGCTCCACACTCAGCATGGAGCCTGCTTAAGATTCTCTCTCTTCCCCTCCCTCTGCCCCTCCACCCCCCCCTAAAAAAAGAACTCACTATTTATTATTCTCTTTCTATAAAATACATATTTCTTAGTTTTATCCACTGAAAAGTCTACAGCAGTGGCCATCCAGTAGCATGCACAGCACTAAAACCATGATTTCTAAATGACATTTCCCAGCAAAAGGAACCAGAAAACTTCCTAGAGAAATGGCTGATTCTGGTTTTGGGGAATGAAACATACCAAATGCCCTGGTAGATCCTGTTGGGCCAGAAAGCAAGTATGCTTCCAAAGATCCCTGGTCATGTCAAAAAGACACAAGAGCCCCCTGCAGCTTCCTCAGGCCAAAAATGGGACAATCAAAGCATCAAAAACACTTATTATAACCTACTGAAGAAAAATATATTTAAAAATCCACAAGTTTTTAAAAATACCAATATAATCAGTGGTCACTACCGAAAGCTGCTAAGGCACTAACTTATCACAATAAAAATTCATAAAGAATAAAAATTAAATATTTATTGTGCTTCTCCTTTATAAACTGTACCTCAGAGCAGCCAAATAGTTGATGAGGGGAAGTTCTTATGGAAGAACAAAAACAATCCAAAATCACCATTTTGCAACTGTCAATGAAATAACAGATTTAGGAAACACTCACTGATTGATGATAAAACCATCAGGAGAGAAGCTGATGGGGAAAATTCCATAGGTTGAATCAGGTTGACATCACCTGAACCCACTCAAGAAAGCTTACATCACTTTTTTTATGAATTTATTTATTTATTTGAGAGATAGAGAGAGAGCAAGAGAGAGAGAGAGAGAGCAGCAGAGGCAGAGGGAGAAGCAGGCTCCCCACTGAGCAGAGAGCCCAATGTGGGACTCGATCCCAGGACGCTGGGATCATGACCTGAGCTGAAGGCAGGCACTTCGCTGACTGAGCCACCCTGGTGCCCCAGCTTGCATCACTTTTTAGCAATAACAACCAGACATTATGTGACTCCTAATGTGATATGAGAAGTACACATCAATAACTATGGAAGAAGTCTTAAAAATGTGCTTGTGTACACACACACACACCTTAATCAACCAGTATAAAAAAATTTCCAGGAAGAAAGGAACAAGTCAAACTGCATCCAAAACAAAACAAAACAAAACCAACTGCTCAAATCCAGAATGTGGGACAGTCCATAGTTCAAATGAATCCTTTTTTTTTAAAATAAAAAATGGCAGGGGTAGGGGGAGAAAAAGATAGAGGCCTTTATATAGTAAGATAAATGTAGTAACATAATTTCTAAGTGTAATGCATAGACCTCTGATAATGATTTAAACAAATCAACTGACAAAAGAAGAACTTTAGATAATCACAAACACTTTAATATGGACTGGATATTAGATGGTATTATGGAATTACTGTGAATTTTGTTAGATATGATAATGGCACTTTTAAAGTTTATCTGGTAGGGCGGTAGGACGCCTGAGTGGCTCAGTCTGTTGAGCATCTGCCTTCGGCTCAGGTTATGATCCCAGGGTCCTAGGACTGAGCCCTGCATCAGGCTCCCTACACAGTGGGGAGTCTGCTTCTCCCTCTCCCTCTGTCCCTGCTTGTGTGCTCTCTCTCTTGCTTACTCTCTGAAAAAAAAAATTTTTTTAATCTTTTTAAAAAATGAAGTTTACCTAGTAGAGATACATATTGAATTATTTGCAGGTGCAATCAAATGATGTTTGAGATTTGCTCTACATACATTAAAAAATATTTGGGAGGTATGGTGAGGGATAGTAGAGGAAATAAAAGTAGCAACATCTCTTTTTTAAGATTTTATTTTATTTATTTGACAGAGATCACAAGCAGGCAGAGAGGCAGACAGAGAACAAGGAAGGGAAGCAGGCTCCCTGCTGTGCAGAGAGCCCAATGTGGGACTCAATTCCAGGACCCTGAGATCATGACCTGAGCTGAAGGCAGAGGCCCAACCCACTGAGCCACCCAGGTGCCCCCAAAATATCAACAACTTATTAATTATTGAAGTTGAGTGATGAGTATTTAGTGATTCATTGCACTCTTTATTTTTATGTATGCTTGAAAATTCCATAATAAACATTTTTTAAAAAGAGCATAAGTTCTTGAGCCAATTTTCTTTGCTTCTGCCATTCACTAGCCAAGTGATTGGGAACACATGTCACTCATTCTATTTCTCCTTTTCCCTATCTGCAAAATGAAGATAGTGACAAGCTATAATATTGGTTTGCTGTGAAGGTTAAGTGAGTGTATTGATGCAAAATGTTTGGGACAGTATCTGACACAGTCGGTAAGCGCTCAGTACATACTAGGTATCAACATCACCACCACCACCAGCACACCAATGAAAAATGAGAAGTAATCTGTTCAAGGCTATCTACTAAATCAGGGGTCTGCAAACTTTCTCTGTAAAGAGTCAGATAGTAAGTATTTTAGACTTTGTGGGCCATATGGTCTCTGTTCCAACTAATAAACTCAGTCCTTGTAGCATGAAAGCAGCCATAGACAATTCATGAATAAATGAATGGCTGTGTTCCAATAAATCTTTATTTATAAAATCAGGCAACAGGCCATATTTGGCCTTTGAGCTGTGGTTTGATGATCTTTACAACCTGTGATGGGACAGAAAGCAAAAGCTAGGTCTCCTGCTTCAGAGGCTGCATTATCCAATCCTCTTCCCTCTAAACCAAGCCATGTCATGAAGGAGATAAAAAAAAAAAAAAAAAAAACAAATCACGGTTTGGACAAATGTTGCTATCTCTTGCACATTACAGAGCTAACTCTTTGAGTGGTGTATACATTTGCTTAAAAGCTAAAAACCTGCAGACCGTTTGAAAAAATAAGCATATGAGATAACTTCTTAAACCAACTTTCTCCACCACACCAGAAAGAGCTCATTTCTGTCCTGATACCCTCAATCATGGCATTGTTAAAGAAACCCGTGTTAATTTTGAAATTATACTACTTTATTCATAGTCGCTCTCCAACTCAATTATCATAAAAAATAAATTAGCCACTCCCTGGAGGTGTCTTCCTTACTGTTGATAGAGGGCTCTCAGGTCCAAAGCTGTGTCTCAAAAAGCTCAATGTTCTGGGGGAGGGCACACCGAAGGCATGGCATTTCTCCCACTTCATAATCAGTGCTCCCCGCTCCCAAAACATACTGTCACAAACTTCCCAGGCACCTCTTACTTTTCAAACTCACGGCTTGGGGGTGCTCCCATTTTTCAGAATGTTATGAAAGCAAGACAATCTGATGGACTAGTCTTCAAATTTGACTTCTGAAATGTTAAAAGTTAAGAAACATAATTAAACTGCAAATGCATTAACATTTATATAAAATATAAACCAAATGCTTATCCTGATTCACCAAACAAATTACACTTTGAACATTATAAAAAACCAGCTACTTATCACCGGCACCATTTGAAATTATTGCTAGTACTACAACTCCAAATGCCTAAGATGCCTTAAATACAAACCCTGAACATTTACATACTGATTTCATGAGCAAAGCAAAAGGTATTTGCCGGTAACAGTACAGGACTCAGCAATTTTATTGTCTGAGTAATCCTGGTTCGTTCTGATATGAAAATTCAATTATTTTAGAACGGGCCCTCTCATTAAATTTTGACAAGCAGCACGAGCTCGGTACCAGTTATAGCTCGAAGAGACCGGGGGTGCCTGATAGCACCACACTGAATTTTAAAATGTAGTATTTTTGCAGTACAAGATTATCTGACAATTTTGTATTAAAAGAAGAAAAAATTAATCAAATACATTGTAATATTCAACATTGGTATATTTGGTCTTCTTTTTACAGATATTTTACTAAAATTTGCTGCAAAAAAATGTTTATTACATGCTTTCCCCCTGATTTCACAATTGAGCAATGTACTAGAAAAATATGTATATGTCGGTAGTGAACAGGAAGTATTTGACTACACATTTTTACCTACTGCTTCCTTTATCAATTAAAATGTATTTGTGGTGCTTATAAACGTGATTTCCAGAAACAGAAATGACTTAATTTGCATATAGCTTGTTGCTTATTAGGACACTTATTGTCCAAGAAATAAATCTTTTAAAGCAACTTTTGAGCAAGCCTATTGTCTTTTAAAGCAGAGCTTACAGATAATCACAACATGGAAAAAAAGAAACAATTTCATTTATTCCCCATAGAGTTGAAAGAAGAGTAACAAAATCTCTAGCTCTGGGTTTGTTTGGTTTATTTGTGCCTAGTTTTTTTTTTTTTTTTTTTTCCTGTAAGATGGGGGTTTCTACGTGTTATGAGCTCTCGGCCAAAAGATGTTCTTCCATGCTCCACTGTGGTTGTCCACGCATGGCTTGTCATAAAGAGAGGCACACAAATAGTTCCTATGACGTGTCGCTTTAGTGACCAAACATTTCACGTGGGAAAAGGAGCCACCAGTTCCACAGCCCCAAAATATGACTTCAAGAGAAGAACGATCATAGTTAAGGCGAGCTGGAGAGGGCAAGACTGCTGAAAGGCCATGGCTCTGCACGGGGGCGAGCTGTGAAAGCAAGCCAGGGACCTGCTGCAGCTCTGGCTGGTGACATCTCACCTTCTCCAGCCCCATTATTAACTCTCCAGTCTTTCTCTCAGAACCCTTAACCTCTCTTGAGTCTTAAAACCCCATCTCTCTGCGGTCAGTTGCTCATAAACTCCTTCTTCCGCTACACACAGACATACCCCAAGTGGTATTTAACATACTTTATTGAATTAATTTTGATTGTGAGAAGTTTTTGAGAACACTGGATTATGCCACAGACTTCCAATTAAGTTCCTGGGCCCTGATGTTCTACCTTAAGGTCTGAGCTTGGTAACTCATATATAGTTGTTTAGAAAAATAAAATCATTGAGAAAGTAGCATTATACAGGTTTTAGAAGAAGGGGAAGAAGGGTTGAGGGAGGAACCAGACAAAGAGTTTCCAATACAAATTGTTTCATGTTTTTGTTGCTGAGGAGAAATACTAACAATGATCAGTTTGGCCTTCTCTTCTCTGCCCTACAATCTCTATCAGCAGTACCAGCTGAATTAGAAAGTGAAGTTCTCTAGCTTGGAATCCTCCAGAAAAACATTATTCAACTTTAAAAAACTGTGGGAAGAAGGCAATCTAAGAAGTGAGCCTAGGGGGAGAGATTTCAATCACAGAACCTGGGAGAATGAGAAGCCAGGGATCTGCAGACCATCTACGAGGGCAGCTGAGGCCAGACCCAGGCATTTGGCTTAAACACGAGGCCAAATAAACTTCATTTCCTCTGGCACTAGGAATAGAAACAGCCTGGAAGCCCTGAAGGAATGAAGATAGAACTAGACTTACGTGTTAAGCTGACCAAAGGCTGCAAACTGTAAATTTCTCACACTCTAAAATTTATACTCCTTCAAAAAAGAATAGGCTAGTTTATTTTTGGCCTCTGACAGCCATGGCCATGCTAGCTAACAGACTAAATTTAAATAAAATAACATGTTGTAACTGATGCATCCTTCTGCAACACTTAGCCAGTATAATAGAGAAACCATCACATATTTGAAATACAAAAGAGACTCACATGTGATTCCATGACCAATCACACTCTATGAAGCAAGATAAGAACTGAGCTCAAGGATTTCAAGCTCACCTGTCTTAGCCACTTTTAGGCTGAAATAAGCTGGAGCCTTCCAGATTGCACTGCAGAAAACCTAACCCCATAGCCAACACAGGAGACTACATCTTTTGTGAAATACTCTACAGTGAGACTTCATTGTTTCTACTACAACAATCCAAAATTTGTGGTTACTCAGAGATTTGATTGGCTTATCTTGGCCAGAGGAAGTTACAGTTTAATTGTGTGAACAGCTTTGCAGAGGGCAGAAGAGAGGTCTCAAATACAAAAAAGAGAATAATCTGGTTTGCACTTGAACCCCTGTGGAATCAGAGACTCAGGCTGGAAGGTAATTCAGGGTAAGCAAGGCCCATCTGCTGTCCATTCGTGTGTGAATCTTCTCTGCCACATCTCAAGCCAAGCAGGCGCTCAGCCTATGCTCAACCATCCCTGGTGACCCGTCTAGAGGCAGCCCAGAGGCCTGAGGACAACTGCAGCTCTTAAGAATGTCTGCCTTGGGGCGCCTGGGTTGGCTCAGTGGGTTAAGCCTCTGCCTTCAGCTCAGGTCATGATCTTGGGGTCCTGGGATCGAGCCCGCATTGGGCTCTCTGCTCAGCAGGGAGCCTGCTTCCTCCTCTCTCTCTGCCTGCTTGTGGTCTCTGCCTGTCAAATAAATAAATAAAATCTTAAAAAAAAAAAAAAGAATATCTGTCATAAGTGGCGATGTATTCAGAGCTGCAACACCCAGAAACTGAATATTTATCCCATTATTGAGGATGCTGTAATATTCATAGCTCCCTGGAGATGGAGATCTTTTCCACATGTGTATTGCTCAACTGTTGGATAATTAACTTTCGTACTTTTGTATAAAAGTAAGATTTTAGTACTGAAAAAAAAAAAAAATGGCAATGCACCTCCCTGAAACTGCAACCCATTCACTGCCCATTCCAGGCCGATTCAAGTTCCTCTGTGATCTCTTCCCCAATTCCCCTAGAAGAAACCGCCGTAACCTACAGCTTGTTGTATAAAGCACTCATTTCATATTTCATTTTGCCCTGTGTCTTAGCTACTCATAGGACTCCTCCACTAGACCGACCTCCGGGAGGCTGAAGGTTATCTGTACTTTTTTCATCTCTCTGGGATCAGATTCAGCACAGGGCCTCAAACACAGTAGTACCAAATGAATTACTGTTACTCTTGTTAGTAAATAAATACGAACACTAAAGAAAGAGTTGAGACTCTCGAAAGACCCTCTACAATGCAGCGGGTTTTATTTTCTTCGCAGCAGTTATCACAGTCTGTACTGGTCTTGCTTCTTGCAGTCAAACCACTCACTAGAAAGTGAGCTCCACGTGGGCAGAGATTGTGTCTGGTTTTTGTTTTTGTTTTTGTTTTTTTCTTATTTGACAGACAGATCACAAGTAGGCAGAGAGGCAGGCAGAGAGAGGAGGAAGAAGGCTCGCCACCGAGCAGAGAGCCCGATGCGGGGCTCGATCCAGGGTCCTGGGATCCTGCCTTCGAGTCGAAGGCAGAGGCTTTAACCCACTGAGCCACCCAGGTGCCCCGAGATTCTGTCTGTTTTGTTCAACATTGTATCTCTAGTGAATTATCGGTCCCCAGCACATAGTAGGTGCTCAATAAATATTCCCGAATGAATGAAGACACAGTTCTGACTTCTCTCCTGTCCAGTGCAGGCATATCCAAAACATGACCAGACAATACCACCACATGGATATCTAAACACTTCAAATGTAAGAAGACCAAAATAAAACTTGATGCCCTATCTAAACAAATGCTTTCCCATTTTGCCCTTTCTCATTAAATAACAGTTGCCCAAGCTAAAAAGAACTTACTTGATTCTTCTCTTTCCCTCAACTGCCACATCCCATCAGCAAAATCCTGATGGCTCTATCCTCAAAAATATATACCGAACCTGACTTTTTGCCACTTTCACCACTATTACCCTTCCCGGAGCTACTAATTATTGCTTTGATTAGTTTAGTGATTTCCTAACCTGTCCCCTATTCCCAATCTTGTCCTTCTACAATCCATTTTCCTCGTGGTGGGCACAATGATCACTGCAAAATAAAAATGTGATCACGTCATTGCTCTGCTTGAGGTACCTCCCTCAGTGGCTTCCCACCATACTTAGTATAGAATCTAGACTCCTTACCATGAAGTATAAGATCCTTTGTGATCTAACCCCCACCTAGCTCACTGGCCTCAATACTTATTTCTTCCTCACCCATTGTAGTCTAGCCACGAGATCTTTGTATTCCTCTCTTACAGTTCAAATAAAGCCTTTTGGGGGCCCCTGGCTGGCTCGGCTGGAAGAGCATGCAGCTCTAGATCCCAGGGTCTTGAGTTTCAGCCCCACATTGGGTTTAGAGGTTACTAAAATATATAAGTAAACATGAAAGAAAAGAAAAGAGAAAGAAAGAAAGTCTTTGCTTGGGTTTGTCCCTCTAGCTACAATGTTCTTCTTTCTGATCTTTGGCTCGAGATTACTTCCTTCTTCACGGGTTGGCATCACACTTGAAGCGTCACTCCCTCAGGGCAGCTCTCCTCCAACAGTCCACAGTAGTCTCCCAACCACTTGCAATCCCATCAACACAATCCTGGTTCTTATCACTTTAGATAGGGTCCTAATTTATTTATGTGGGTGTGTCTATTGTGTGTCCTGGGAGGCAAAGTTCTATCTCTTTGAGGATTCAGAATTAGTGCCAGGTATGTGGTAGGAACTCAAATATTTGTTGAATGAGTGAAATGAGGTGCATGTGAACAGCAATGTAGATACAAGAGCAAAATGTTCTGCTTAAGGTTCTGGTTGAGGTGAAGAACTTATAGTAGGAAAGAAACATCATCTCCTTCCTCAAGAAATAAAAAAATAGAACTTCCCTATGACCCTGCAATTGCACTCCTGGGTATTTACCCCAAAGATACAGATGTCATGAAAAGAAGGGCCATCTGTACCCCAGTGTTTATAGCAGCAATGGTCACGGTCGCCAGACTGTGGAAAGAACCAAGATGCCCTTCAACGGACGAATGGATAAGGAAGATGTGGTCCATATACACGATGGAGTATTATGCCTCCGTCAGAAAGGACGAATACCCAACTTCTGTAGTAACATGGACAGGACTGGAAGAGATTATGCTGAGTGAAATAAGTCAAGCAGAGAGAGTCCATTATCATATGGTTTCACAAATAGCATGGAGGACATGGGGAGTTAGAGAGGAGAAGGGAGTTGAGGGAAATTGGAAGGGGAGGTGAACCATGAGAGACTATGGACTCTGAAAAACAATCTGAGGGGTTTGAAGTGGCAGGGGGTGGGAGGTTGGGGTACCAGGTGGTGGGTATTAGAGAGGGCACGGATTGCATGGAGCACTGGGTATGGTGAAAAAATAATGAATACTGTTATGCTGAAAAGAAATAAAAAATAAATTTAAGAAAAGAAAAGAAACATCATCTCCCCCATTGGGGTTGCCCACTGACTTCCTCCAGATCAGCAGAAAGAGAGCAGCATCAGGAAGCCACTTATGAAGAAATTCAAATGCATCCATATAATGTTAGAACAACTAGCTCGGTCAAGGCAAGTGAGGGAGTGACCTGATGGCATGGTAAATTAGTCACACAGCATAGTAAGATTTCAACATTCACTTACCCATTTGTTGGTTGGTTGGTTCATTCTACTAGCAAAGATTTACTGGGCACCTACTGTGTGCCAAGAACTTTGCAAGGCACTGTAGAAGTAAACATACCTTCAGGGCCAAAACAGTCTGTTGATAGGATAGTTAATTATTAAGCTAATTAGACGAACCTCTGAGGAGACATTTCTCCAAAGACAGACAAATGGCCAAGAGACACATGAAAAAATGCTCCATATCACCTGGCATCAGGGAAATACGAACCAAAACCAGAATGAGGTACTACCTCACACCAGTCAGAATGGCTAAAATTAACAAGTCAGGAAACAACAGATGTTGGTGAGGATGTGGAAAAAGGGGAGCCCTCTTATACTCCTCCTATACTCCTACACTGTTCGTAGGAATGTAAACTGGTATAGCCACTCTAGAAAACAGTATGGAGGTTTCTCCAAACATTAAAAATAGAGTGACCCTATGACCCAGCAATTGCACTACTAGGTATTTCTCCAAAGGATACAAACATAGTAATTCAAAGGGGCACCTGCACCCCAATGTATAAACACACACACACACACACACACACACACACACACAGGAATATTACTCAACCATCAAAAAGAATGAAATCTTACAACAATGTGGATAGAACTAGAGGGTATTACACTAAGGGAAACAAGTCAGTCAGAGAAAGACAGCTATCATATGATTCACTCATACATGGAATTAAGAAACAAAACTGATGAACATAGGGGAAGGGAAGGAAAAATAAAATAAGATGAAAATTGAGGGGAAGGCAAACCATAAGAGATTCCTAACTCGAGGGAACAAACTGAAGGTTGCTGGAGGGGAGGTGGGCAGGGGGCTGGGGTAACTGGGTGATGGGCATTAAGGAGGGCACGTGATATAATGAGCTCTGGGTGTTATATGGGATTGATGAATCACTAAATTCTACCCCTGAAACTAGTAAAAAAGTGTTTATGATGAAATAATTTTTTAAAGCTATCTTAAGATCGAGTTTAGGAAAGCTGTCCTAAGTTGAACCCTACGGATGCAGCACAGAGATCCACCAAAAAACACAGTAACCTTGGAGGAAAGATGAGGGTGGAAAATGTCTGAGGGTCTAAGGACCCGCTCCAAATATCTGGATTCTTCAGTCCAAACAGGCAAAGGCAGAGGAGGCAAGAGCTGGTGTCAGAGCAAGGTATAGAAACTCATGCAGAAATCCAGGCTCACAGATTCAATCCTGGACTCCTTAAAAAAGGCAATACCACTTGTAACTTGTCAGAGATCGATTTACAACAAATTCAAAGCAGGACTTGTTCACCCAGTAGGAAACACATCTATGGGATTTGGCATCCCAATAAGGGACATCAGATTCGGGGCGCCTGGGTGGCTCAGTCAGTTAAGCATCTGCCTTCAGCTCAGGTCATGATCCCAGAGTCCTGGAATCAAGTCCCAAGTCAGGCTCCTCCCCCACTGCTCATTCTCTCTCTCTCTCTCTCTCTCTCTGTCAAATAAATAAATGAAATCTTTTATGTAGGGAGGGGCATCAGATTGAATAACTATCACTTATTAAGCATCATAAGGGTAAGGAAATGATGGAGAGACAGTGCTATTGTGAAGAGTGCAGTGAAGGAAGGATTCTCTCATAAGGAGACCTGAGCATGGGCCTGAATGAAGTGAACAAGTGAGCAAAATAAAGATCTGGAGGAAGAACTACCCAGGCAGAAGAAAAATCAAGGGCAAAGGCGACTTTGAGCGAGTCACTTCCACATCTGGCACCCCACATTGGGAGCCACACTTCATACTGCCTCAAACGTCAACTTCTTCCAAAATAGTTTAAGCAAAGATCGAATTGTTGTCCCTACCATCACCATTCCCTACGCCCTTCCCTGGCTTTACTTTTCTGCAGAGTGCTTACTAGCATATGACATACTATGTGCTATCTTCCTTCGTTCGGTTATTGTCTATCCCCCCACTGCCCCCACAGCCCCCCCCCCCGCCCCCACTAGAATGGAAACCCGATGAGGTGAAAGATTCTCATCTGTTGTGTTCCTTGTTGTGTTAGAACTGAGTTTGCCACAGAGGAAGTGCTTGGTAAACGCTGGCTGGCTGGCTGGCTGGCTGGCTGGATTACACATCTTCAAGGGTTTCAAAACTATTTGGGAGGTATATCAAATGGCTAGTTAACATCCCAAAGGGTGGCCAAACCCTCTGACCAAAAAAACTAGTAGATATTGCTGACAGAGGCTGAATTCTAAGAGTTTGGCCTTGACAGCAAGGAGTAGATTCAAAAATCATCTCTATGTATCATCATTCATCAATTAACCAAGAACTTTCTAGGAGCAGTAGCACAGAATCATCACCTATACACCCACCCTGGACAAAGTTCTCAAATGCTCTTTGTTACAAACTGAACAGAGCAAGAGGGTATTTATGGCCACTCTTTTTCCATGAATGATGTTCAACACTTGGGGAAAGGCATAGGTAGTCCAATACTGTTAAATTATGATAAACCCAGCAAGTTTTTTCTCTGCATTATATTCCATGAACTAAAACCCTACATAGCTGATGTGTAGGGGGATGGGGGAAATAGATGCAGGGGAGGAGGAGCACACTTATTGCGATGAGCGCTGAGTAATGTATGGAAGTGCTGATCACAATATTGTGCACCTGAGACTAATATAACACTGTATGCGAGTTATACTGGAATTAAAGATTTTTTAAATACCCCACTCCCTGCAAAAGAAAAAAAATCCACACAGCAAATCTATTAGAATAAATTGCTTTGGGGCTACAGAAAATGAAATATCAACCCAGTGAAGGGAAGCCAAGTTATCCCATAGGCATTCCCAAACTTAAGAGAAACAAAAAGTCCCTCCCCCACCAAATCCCTTGGAATGAGGAGAATGCATTCTATAATGAATGAGAAACCAATTAGGTAACACCTACCTTATGTGAAATACATAGAGACCCATAGAGGATGTAGTCTAACCCTTTAGTTTAGAGACAGGGTACTGAGTCCCAGGAAAGTCAAAGCAACATGCTAGCTGCCTCATAGAGAGTGGATGACAGAATGAGGGCTAGAACTCTGGTGTCCTGAGGCCCCTACAGTCCTATTCACTACATCATGAAGTCCTCTGAATCCAGATACCATATGCTATCTGAAGAAATGCTGTCTTTTAATATTTTTTCATCGAATTCCAAAGATCTCCATTTTTTCTTTGAAGATTTTATTTATTTTTTATTTTTTTAAGATTTTTTCTTTTTTTAAAAGATTTACTTCAGAGAGAAAGAGTGAGGGGAGGGGCAGACGGAGAAGGAGAGAGAAACTCTCCAGCAGACTCCCTGCTAAGCATAGAGCTGGTTGTGGAGCTCAATCTAATGACCCTGAGATCAAGACCTGAACTGAAACCAAAATTAGAAGGCTCAACTGACTGCACCACGCAGGCACCCCAAGATTTTATTTTTAAATAATCTCTACACCCAGTGTGGGGCTTGAACTCACTACCCCAAGATCACGAGTCACATGCTTTACTAACTGAGCCAGGCAGGTGCCCCCAAAGACCTCCTTTTCCCCCCAAGATTTATTTACTTATTTATTTTTGAGGGAAAGAGAGAGAGAGAGAATGCACAAGCAGGGGGAGGGGCAGAGGTAGAGAGACAGAATCTCAAGCTGACTCCCCACTGAGCATGGAGCCCAGTGCAAGGCTCTGTCTCACGACCCTGAGATCATGACCTGAGCCGAAATCAAGAGCTGGGTACTTAACCAACAGAGCCACCCAGGCACCCCTCAACTGGATGAATTAAGGTAGAAATCGCAGCCATCTGCTTTGCATTCAACTCTAAAAATCATCCGATTTTTCAGTGATGCCTAAAACTCTTAAGTCATGTGGTCAGGTTACAGTAAATACATGTGCAGAAGACTTTGCAAAAATCTCTGCCCCATTGTGTACATTTAATATAGGCAGGTGATGGGAGTCTGAGCCTTAACTGCCTATACCATGGGTGGCAAAAAATATCCTGAAATAAAGCAAAAATGAGCTAGAACTGCTTTGTGATTTACACTGGCCTGTACATAGAATTGCCACTGCACCCGCCTAGCTCTACCACACAAACCACTGAGCAAACAAGAGCTGTTCGCTCCACCTGAGGCCTTTGAGCTGGAACAAGAATGAACAGTTTGCATGGGTGGTCGTACTCGCTGATTCTCATTATAAGGCAATTTTCCCCCCATTTGGAATAAAATTGCCAATCGGTCTTTTTGCCAGAGCACTGGAATAGAGCCTTAGAAGCCACTTCTCTTCCAGCCCTCTCCTGTGCAACCTTCCTCACAGAGGTCTGTTGCGTAGGGCAGTCTCGTAGGGAAGAAAGCTGTGGCCTTGGGACAGTGGCCATCAGAACAGACAGGATCCGAGGAGGGAAAGAAAGGCCTAGGAAAGGAAGAGGACACCGGCGGGGGTCATGGCCTGCTCGGCTGCCTTGGCCATACGCATCAGCCAGATCACCTCTCTGTCAGTGACTTGTTACTCCTTCAGTTGCTTATGAATAAGCACGTGACTTCCGCAGAGCTAGGATGTCCACCTTCCCCAAAACAATACCTGGAAGAAGCCCAGGCTCTTGGCCAGAGTTCGGATTGAATTAGAGGTCATGGAGTGCAGAGATTAGGAGCACAGACGCTGGCCGCCGAGCATCAGGATTCAAATTCTGTCCGTGCTACTTACCAGCTCGGCCATGTTTGTCACTTCAACCACATTACCTCAGTTCCCTGTGCCTCAGGTTCCTCTTCAGCAAAGTGGAGCTGTCCACTGAGGACAGCTAACAATGAGCCACTAGCATTTGCCAAGTATTCTGCTAAGCATTCACTGCCTCCTTCAACCGCCACGACGATCCTAGGAGATGGAGAACAGATGCGTGGAAAGGAAGAAGCAAGCTGATTGCAAAGGAGGAATGCCAAACCTTCTCAAGGGTGAGGCAATTTGGTTGCTGTGCATCTATTTTATTTATTTAGTTGCCACACCGCCGGGGACATTAAATGGACAAATACTGACAGGCAGTCCCTGAACAAGAGGAACAATGGCAATTGCTTTGGTGTCTAACGTACAGGAGGCCCTTCACCAACATTCTGTCATGTAACCGCCACAGCAACCTTAGCAAACTGAGAGGACTCTGACCAATTTACAGATGTGGAACCTGAGCCTCCACAGTCACATGACCGGCTTCAGGCCACACACAGCTTTTCAGCTGCAGGAACCATGAACCAAGTCTGTGTGACTTCAAAACCTGGGCTTTTAATCGTCGCTCCCTGAACGGTAAGCTGGTCCGCTCACCGCAGAGTAAGCACACGATGTCAAGGCAAAAAGAAAGTAGTATGGAAACTGAATAGACTTAAATAATCCGCAAAGTCTGTAAATGCCATGAACCGCAAGGAGAGTTTGCTTTTGTCCAGCTCAGTGTGGCTCCTCGAAGTGGCAGTGTCACATCCCCCAGGACAGGATTAACAACTAAAAAGACCACCCTGGACAAGGCTCTGTTGACAAGCTTGATCCCTGACCGATCCAAGACACCTACTGCACACCTTTTTGTCTTTCTCTTGAAGCGTTCCTACTTCAGCCTTTAGCGTTGACACTCTGTCCTCCAACGTGCAATTCTGACACCCCCGGACTTTTACCAGCCCTTCTTTTGTCTCTGTGCAAGCCTCAGCCCATGGACGGGTAGCTCAAACACTGCTTGAGCAAAGAAGCAGAATGTTTATTTTGTTCCCAAATACAATCTTATCTGCAACTATAATACATGAAAACAAATACAAAGCAAGCTCATTCATTAGTGGAGGAGGGAAATTCATGGAAAATGGCTTAAAAACCAACCAAAGGTCTATAAAAGTCCCCAAGATACTCCAACCTCAATGGGTAGAATTTTGCTCCATGGTCTGGGTCTGGACATGGTCAAGTGTAACAGTGCATTTTGCAGTAAGGACAATAATCTCTCTAAGGACTGGTGTAATTCCCCTCAAACTTAATCTTCTTTTTTCCCCCATGAACTAACATTTTACATTGTAGTGAAACTGATTTAATGCTTAACTGGTGAGACTATTGATTTAAAGATTAATTTATACCAATTTGCAATACAGGAAAAGTCAATCATGAACTCCCAGTCCATTTTATGTTATTTGCTTGTTTTAATAACTCACCTGTATTCATTGACAATGCGCCTGACAGGCTTGGGCTCATCTCACGCCCAGCTCAAAATGTTGCACATCCTCCCAGAAGTGTATATATTTAATGTATAAAAATATATATCTTATATTTTAATTTACATTTTAATTATTACATTTGATTGACTCTAAGACACTATAGATTATAAAATGCCCACTATTTTTTAAAAGATTTTATTTATTTATTTGATGGAGAGAGAGATCACAAGTAGGCAGAGAGGCAGGCTGAGAGAGAGGGGGAAGCAGGCTCCCCACTGAGCAGAGAGCCCAACATGGGGCTCAATCCCAGAGGCTTGACCCACTGAGCCACCCAGGTGCCCCTAAAATGCCCACTATTTAATGCACAGCTAGGAAACACTGATTAATGATGATTAATGCTTTGCTATCAGTCTTTATTTTATATTTATTGTCAGAGATTTTGACTTATTTAGATGTAGATGTTTCTTGTACATGCATCAAAAGAAAAAAGTAAATGAAATAAATCAGTTGCACTATTTCTAGATTGTACGTATTCAGAATCCAGCTTTTCAAAATCACAATTTTCAGTCATTAGTGACCCTATTTTTCCTCAAAATATTTTCTTCTCTGCTAAAGTGCTCCACTGGTGTCTCTGGGGTTTTATTCCATGTTGCCGACACCTATTCTGTAAGTTTTGTTGAGCATTTTCAGGGAATGCAAATTACAACGCAACTACCACCTGGTGATAGCAAGAAGCAGTTCAAAGACATTACAGAAGATTTCAGAGCTATTAAAATGAGAAAAAATATTACAAGTGATGAAATGGGGTTATCTATAACATAAGATCAATCATATACTATATCCTGTTCTGCATCCTTTCTCTCTTTTTTAGAGATTTATTATTTTAAAAAAGGATTAAAATCTTAAAAAGACATATTTATTTTAGAGAAAGCAAAAGAGAGAGAGAGTTCACATACAGGGAAAGGGAGGCGGGGAGGGACAGAGAGACTCTCGAGCACATTCCCCACTGAGGGAGGAGGCCGAGGGGCTCAGTTCCACTCAGTCCCACAACCCTGAGATCATGACCTGAGCCGAAGTCAAGAGTCAGATGCTCAAATAACAGCCATCCGGTCACCTCCTTTTTCTCTCTTAATATTTGTTTTAGACACAGTGTATATTCACATATATATATACCTCATTTTTATGTGAATGTATCATAATTTATTTCACTAGGAACTAATTCGTTTTCTCTAGAATTTCAAATTTTCCACCTCTTAAAAGTCACCTATATCCAACCTACTAATTGTTACCTATATTTCCAATCCCTTAATATCTCATAGGAGCTTGTGAGCATTCCCAACACATTTTTTTAAAAAATGGTTAAATGCAGGGCTTGAACTCACAACCCCAACATCAAGAGTCACAGGTTCTACTGAGGGAGGCAGCCAGGTGCCGCAGGGCAGAGAAGTGTTAAATCACTGTTGCAGGGCACAGTGCAAAAGGAAAATGCGGCAGTAGATCTTCCCTTCCCACAGGCATGCAGCTCCAACTCAAAGCAGACGCACAGCCTAAAAGCGTTGCAACCTCTGTGGCAGGGCACATAGATGCCTGGCTTAGGAGTGGGTTAGAGAACCCCCACACCAGCTGAAAGCACAGTGGCGAAACAGCTGCCTCATTGCCCTGCTCCCAAGATGCTCCAGGGAACATGCACCCAACCTTGGGCCTCCCTGAACCCAGGTCCAAGCCACCATGTTGAGTGGAGGGTGACAGCCTACCGTGGTCTCCGCCCGCTGACCCAGTTCATCCGCTGTCTCACACAGAAGAGAGCAGAAGTCACTGCGCAGGGGGGAGTGCAAGAATGTGAGGGTTAGGAATTGAGGGAGCAGGGGACCAGGGGGCGGGGAGCAGATCACAGAGAACCTATTGCAGGGATGTGGTGGGAGGAGGAAGGGGCATCGCTGGAAGCTCCAGGACCCTGGCATGTGCTCCACTGTCCTCTTGGATTTTACTTACAAAATACATATCCAAAGATAAAATTGAGAATTTTAAAGGGGGGGGGGGGAACCTGGGTGGCTCAGTGGGTTAAAGCCTCTGCCTTTGGCTCAGGTCATGGTCTCAGGGTCCTGGGAGGGAGCCCCACATCGGGCTGTCTGCTCAGCGGGGAGCCTGCTTCCCTTCCTCTCTCTGTGCCTGCCTCTCTGCCTACTTGTGATCTCTCTCTCTCAAATAAATAAATAAAACCTTTAAAAAAAAAAAAAAGAATTTTAAGGGGGCACCTGGGTAGCTCAGCTCAGTCAGTTAAGCATCCGACTTGGGCTGAGGTCATGATCCCAGGGTCCTGGGATCAAGCCCCACATTGGGCTCCCTGCTCAGAGGGGAGCCTGCCTCTCCTTCTGCCTCTGCTGCTCCCCCTGCTTACTCTCTCTCTCTGTCTGTCAAATAAACAAATAAAATCTTCTTTAAAACTTTCAGTGTGGTGCCACAAAGCACTGAACACCAAGCACGGGGCCCTTGTGAGCTCACAAGACCCACTGAGGCAAAACAAAGAAAACCCCACAACACCTCTCATCTAAACGACCATGGTGAAAGCCTAATTCATCATACTGCAAGTGCACCACACTTGGGAGCTAAGCAATCGGGCGCTGAGAAAGATTTAGGGTCAAGCTCCACATGCAGGTTGAACCTCAGCCCCACTCACTTGCCCAGCCCATGAATACTGGGGGTCACTGGGAGCTGTGGTGTGTCCTAGGCAGCAGTAAGCGTAGTCAGAAAGCACTGGTATGTATTTGGGTAAACTGCCTAACAAGAACTCAGGAAAAGGAAGTCTCATTCTAAATAAATATTCATTTCCATACCTAATTTAAGTATAATTTTATATTTTCCTTTTTTTTCCCCTAAGGATTCTCAACATTGAATAAGCTCCATTCCTGAATTCGTTCTAAGGAGACTGATGACTTGTGATACAAGGGTCCTCTGTAGGTATTGAAATTGACTCTCCATTATGGTACTATTGGAGAAAATTGTGATCGTGAGTATGAAATGCACTTTTCAAGAAATAAATTTATGACAATGCAATCAGAGCAGTGACTTTCCCCTTAAGAGTCAAAACTGGAATTAAACTTGAAAGATGCTTCAGACTTAAAAACTGAAAGAATTAGAAGTTATTAAAAAGATTCTAAGTGAAAAGAAAGATATATGAAGTATTCATCATTTATTGTTTTTATTTGTTCTTCGCCTATTGTTTATAAGGTTTCCCTGGTCCATAGTCAAAGCGCAGGGCAGAAATCAGTGTGCTATTATCAATATTAACCTGATGCTCCAGGTTAATCTGACCCCCAAGACTTACATAATTTGCCAAGAATAACCTAATAAACGATTGTTGGACCTTCATAGTGGCCTACTGGAAAACAATGGGTCATTTGCTTGCGGAGTTCATTTCCTAATTTATTCTTGGCAAATGCAGTATTCCCTTGGTCCAAATATTAGGGATTTGAGCATATCTAAACACAAACTGACTTGAAAATCAAATTGTTTGATTTAGAGACTAGTTTCTTAGCAACAAATCTATAAATGATGAGTAACCAAAATAATTTTTAAAAGAAACACATTATTACAGTGTTATTCCAAGGTGAAAGATGTTAACTGGACTTCTCACGGTGATCATTCCAAAATGTATACAAACATCAAATCATTATGTTGTACACCTGAAACTAATATAATGTTAGGTGTCAACTATACCTCAAGTTTAAAGTAAAAGTAAAAGTAAAGTTTTAAAGCAATAAAGTAAAATAAAATAGTAAACAAAACTGACTTTTAAAAAATATTTTATTTATTTATCTGACAGAGAAAGAGAAAGCAGAAGCAGGAGATGCAGCAGGTGGAAAGAGAGAGAAGGAAAAGCAGGCTTCCCGCTGCGCAGGGAGATCAACTGGGGCTCCATCCCAAGACCCTGGGATCATGACCTGAGCCAGAGGCAGATGTCCAACCGACTGAGCCACCCAGGTGTCTTTAAAAATAATGTTTAAGAAAGAGTGTTATTCCGTCCACTTTCAGATATGTTTGAAATTTTAGCATTATGAAAAAATATTTTTAAGACAGTGCTATATTAAATCTAATTGATTTTTTTCAGACTACATTGTACAAGAAATAGGGTATAAATTAAAACCAGAAATGCTTGTGTTGGGACACATGGCTGGCTCAGTCAGAGAATGCAACTCTTAATCTCGGGGCCATGAGTTCAAGCCCTAAATTGGGTATAGAGATCATAAAAAACAAGATCTTTTAGGGGTGCCTGGGTGGCTCAATGGGTTGAGCCTCTGTCTTCCACTTGGGCCCTGGTCTCGTGGTCCTGATAAGATCTTTTAAGAAAAAATGCCTGTGTTACAAGGCAAGACTGACAAATTTAGAATATGGGAAATTCTACAAGACGAATGTTTTTTCAACAAATAGACTGCAAGAGAAAACAAAAAAAAGAGGGGTAAGAGAACTGGTATAGTTTTAAAAAGACTAAAAAACCATTTTATTTTCAATGCCTGAACTGAATTGGATATTGATTTGGGGAAAAAAATGGTTAAAATATGAACATTCTTTTCTTTTTTGGTATAGTATCAGCAAGGCTTCCTCCTTCTAAAGTTGTTTTCTTTTTCCCATTGTAATTAATAAGCACTTAGTGGGAGTAGGAGAGATACTTGGAAACTATGTAAACATCCCATTCTTTTTTTTTTTTTAAGA
This sequence comes from Mustela nigripes, assembly GCF_022355385.1. NCBI lineage: Eukaryota > Metazoa > Chordata > Mammalia > Carnivora > Mustelidae > Mustela > Mustela nigripes. The sequence continues at coordinate 11,799,578 of NC_081575.1, forward strand.
TTTTGTTTATTTATTTATTTGACAGAGATCACAAGTAGGCAGAGAGGCAGGCAGAGAGAGAGAGGGGGAAGCAGGCTCCCTGCGGAGCAGAGAGCCCAATGCAGGGCTCGATCCCAGGACCCTGAGATCATGACCTGTGCTGAAGGCAGAGGCCTTAATCCACTGAGCCACCCAGGTGCCCCTAAACATCCCATTCTTAATCATACTTTTAACTTATTCATTATTTATTTTGGTGATCAAATTGTCCCTGATTGAGGCAGTAGGTACCCCTTCAAGCTGGCATCTGTGTCTGTTAACATGACCATTACATTTTTTAAGTGTTGAAACAAGGGGGTGCCTGGGTGGCTCAGGTGGTTAAGTGTCTACTTTCAGCTTGGGTCATGACCTCAGGGTCCTGGGATCAAGCCCCATGTCAGGATCCCCACTCAGTGTGGAGTCTACTTGTCCCTCTGCCCCCACTCCCCCGCTTGTGCTCTCTCTGTCTCTCTCCCAAATGAATACATAAAATCTTTTTTAAAATTATTATGAATTTTTAGGAGTGAAAATGGTATTGTTATACTTTCAAAAGGAAAATTTATCTATTAGATAAGTATTACTGAAGTATTTGTGGATGAAAGGATAAGATGTTTGAGGTTTGCTTTTAAAAATGCAGTGGTTTAGGGCTAGAAGTGAAACAAGATTATATATGGGAGTCTGTTATACTATTCTCTATTTTTTAGTATATTTTAGAACTCCCATAACAAAAAATGACTTTAGTATGACACTGAAGTAAAATAATAAATTCATAAATTAGGAATAAGAACAGCAAAGATAATAAATAAAATAGTTTTTCCTATGAAAATATCAATAAAAGGTACTTAGTAAGACTTTGAAAGAAAGAAAACACAAATACACAACATTGAAATGGATAGCCCATTGGGACAAGCATCTCAGCTGTCTTGTTTGCTACTGAATATGACATGAAAGCCAGAAACCATTGCACAATACCCAGCACATAGCAGACGCTCAATAAATACAAATGAAAGAATGAAGAAGAGAATAAGCCATAAATTAGAAATGAGTTTAAAATAAAATTTAATGAATTTTAAACCTTTTACTGGAGCACCTGGTTGGCTCAGTCAGTTTAGTGTCTGCCTTCGGCTCAGGTCATGATCCCAGGGTCCTGGGATTGAGTCCTGCATCGGGCTCCCTGCTCAGCGGGGGCCTGATTCTCCCTCTCCCTCTGTGCTCGCTCTCTCTCTCTCTATCAAGTAAATAAATAAAATCTTTAAAAAATCAATAAAATAAGAGAACAGTATATATAAGTTTCTGCCAACAATCTTGAATATATAGATACAATGGATAATTTTCTAGGAAAATACAGTTACTGCAAGGAACCAAAAGAATAAAACACCTATAATGAATAAGAACAAAATATGAAATTGGATAGGTTGACAAAGATCTGTTCCCCCAAAGGGAACTAAACCCACAAGGCTTTATACGTCATTTTTTATAATTCTCTCAGGGAACAGATATTTTCTATATCATTTTAACATTTTAACTATATCAGATTTAACTATATAATTTTCTGTATCATTGAGAGCATGAAAACATTTCCATTTCACAAGGTTTGCAAGTACCTAATACCAAACTTGACAAAGACAGCGCAAAAAAAGAAAATTATTGTCAGACTAAACCTCTCTGAGAATACAGTATAAATATCTTAAATAAAACATTACCAAATATAATCCAGCAATACATTAGAACACAACAAGGAGAAGAATGCATTCTGACCAAGTTGATTCCTCTCAAGAGAAAATGGATGGCTCAATATTAGAAAATCTATTGACATAATGTGTTACATAAGCTGGTTAAAGGAGAAAAATTATATGATTATCTCAATAGATGGCAAAATAGCATTTGGTAATTCAACATCCATCCTTATTTTGAAAAAAATAATGAACTAGGGGGTATAAAAAAATCTTCCTAAACATGACAGAATATTTATCAAAAATAACCATCAAGCATACCTAGCAATGAAACACAAGAGCCCTTCTCATTAAAATCAGGAACACAATAAGGATATCCATTATCTCCGCTATTATACAACATTATCATATAAATTCTAGCCAGTGCAACAAGATAAGAGGTATTTCTTTTGAAAAAGAAGAGGCAGAATTATCATTATCTGCAGATAATGATATGACAGCCTAGAAAATTCAAGAGAAAAACTATTAGAAACAATAAAAAAATCAGTAATATACATATATATAAACTCAATAGACTTCTTATGCAAGCAGTAATGCATTAGAAAATGTAATGAAACAGATGTCATATAAAATAACACAAAAATAGTTCATAAGGTATAAATGAGAGTTCAGAAACAGAACCACGCATATGTGGGAAATCATCAGTATATAATAAAAATGGTATTTTAAATCAATGGTTAAATGATGGATTATCCTCTTTAAAATAAAATTATGTCCTTGTCACCAAATAATAATAAAAATACATTCAAATTCTTTTTAAAATTCAAATAAAAGCAGTGAAATAAAATATAGAATATTTTTATAATCTTGGCATAAGGAAGACCTTTCCAACAATGACACAAAACCCAGAAACTATAAAGCAAAAGACTAGCGGATTTAATTGTATAAAAAATAAAAATATCTACAGAGAAAAGGGGACCATAAGCAAAATTAGGAAACAAATGAAAAACGACAAAAATATCTGCAGGGGCAACAGGGTGCCTCAGTCCATTGAGTATCTGACTCTTGATTTCAGCTCAGGTTATGATCTGCCCATGGTGGGATCGAGCCCCATGTCTGGCTCTGTGCTCAGCAGGGAGTCTGCTTGAGATTCTCTCTTTCCCTCTGCCCTTTCCCCTGTGTGATCATGCTCACACTCTCTCTCTTAAATAAATAAATACATATTTTTTTTAAATCTGCAAAATAAGACAAAGGGCTAACTAGCACTATGACTTTGTGATCTAATAGAATAAAGAGTTCTTGTAACTCTGCAAGAAAAAACAAACCCCAATTCAAAAAAGGTATAAATGATACAAACTAGTAGTTCACGAAAGTATTCTAAATAGCCATCAAACATATGAATAGATCAGAAGTGAGCAAACCACTGCCTCTGGGTCAAATCTGGCTGCTGCCTGTTTCTGTACATACTGAAACACAATCACAGATGTTCACTTACATATATGTGGATGTCATCCCGCTACAATAATTCAGTTAGGGAAATTCAACAGAGACCCAGTGGTCTGTAAACTCTAAAATATTTACCATGTGGCCCTTTACAGAAAAAGTTTGCAGAGCCCTGGAATAGATGGTCGAACTCATAAATAATTATATAAATAAAAGCTACACCACTGTTATTCAAGAAATGTTTACTGAGCACTAAGTTTACAACAATATCCATTTAGCCTATCAGATTGACAAAAATTAAAAAGCACGATGTTATCCAGTGGTAGCAAGAGAATAAGGAAAGAAACCTACTCGTATATTATTGGTGGAAGTACAAAGTGGTACAACCATTCTGGAGGGTAATATATTAAAAAAAAAAAAACTTTTTAAATGGGCATACCCTTTGATCTAGCAATTTCACGTTTGACAATTTATCCTAAGAAAATAAGAGCCCCAGGGCACCTGGGTGGCTCAGTCAGTTGAGCGTCTGCCTTCGGCTAGGGTTGTGGTCCCCAGGACCTGGATGGAGTCTCACGTGGGGTTCCCTGCTCAGGGGGCAGTCTGCGTCCCCCTCTATTCGTCCCCCCAACTCGTGCTCACTCACTCACTCTTTCTCAATTAAATTAAATCTTAAAAAAAAAAAAAAAAAAGAAGTCAAGTGTAAGAAAAAGAAGTCAAGTGTAAGAATAACCATTGCAGGGGTGCCTGGGTGGCTCAGTGGCTTAAGCCTCTGCCTTCGGCTCAAGTCATGATCTCAGGGTCCTGGGATCAAGCCCCACATCAGGCTCTCTGCTCAGTGGAGAGCCTGCTTCCCCCCGCCCTCTTTGCCTGCCTTTCTGCCTACTTGTGATTTCTCTCTCTCTCTGTCAAATAAATAAATAAATAATAACCATTGCAGAATGGTTTATGGTAATAAAGAACTAAATACATATAAATGCCAATCAGGATGGATAGATAGATAGGTAGAGCTATATAAATATATAATAAAAGAAATATCTATTTCTGGATACATGGAAAGGTCTGAAGTATATCCAACAAATTGTTAGCAATGGCTGTTTCTGGCAGGTAGACACAATTCTCTGTATTTCTTGAATTTCTCAAAATGATCCTGTATTATAAAATGGAAACAAGGCAAAGATATTTCTGGGGAGGGGAAGGGTAAATAAAGATTACATTGCAAATTAAGGGGAAAATGATAATCCCCCAAAAATGTGTAAGAAAATTAGCTAAGATAGACTACAAAGACTGTTTAAGTTTCAAAACTGGCAAGTATAATTACTCTGATTTGTTTTGTTTGCTTTCACTTTGATTTACAATTGAACCAGCAAACAAAAACAGTGCAAAGAATATACAGACGATCAAGGATACAAATGAGTGGACCCTGCCACCAAAGGGCACCACCAGCCTCTAAGGTTCCTTTGTGTGAAACAGAAAAATATACCCTTCCCCCAAGAAATGCAACTCCCACCATTAAATGTAAAGCCTGGTCTAGAATTTCAGCCCCCACTTGCTCCCTCTACTGGACATCCTTGGTTACGGCACAACCAGCACTAACGCCGCTGCTCTAGCTCCCAGTTTCCCTCCTGGTTACTTTACAGAGGAAGCCCTCCAATTCAGTCTGCAAAAAGCGATTAATTTACCAGTTCGAACGAGGGAAGATCTCATATCCACTGCCTTTTACATTTTTCAGCCTGAAGGTACCAGTATTCAAAAGATTCACCCTACCACCATGCATTGAATCTTTTCCACACCAATTACATCTTTAAAAGTACTGTTTTTTACTGTGACCTTGAGCCTTTGGTTGGCCTGGCATTGACTAACCAAAGAACATTATGGCTATCCTTGAAAAAAATTAGATCGACGGGCACCTGGGTGGCTCAGGCATTAACCGTCTGCCTTCTGCTGCCCACATCGGACTCCCTGCTCAGAGGGAGACCTGCTTCTCCCTCTGCCACTCCCCTGCTTGTGCTCCCTCTCTCGCTGTGTCTCTCTCTGCCTGATAAATAAAATAGAATCTTAAAAAAAATTAGCTCAAATTTAATATAACATCTTATGCCAAAAAGAATTTAATTAATTACAGAGCAAAAAACATAAGAAAGGAAAATATTTACTTAATATTTAACTGACCCCATGATAGGCAAAGACTATCTCAGAAACTTTCAAAAGAAGATAGCATAAAGAAAAGGAGTAATGTATTTAACATTAGCATATGTAAATTTCTTACAAATAAATTAAACATCATAAATAAAGTTAAAAAGCAATAATACAGAGTGAAATAATATTTGCATTGATGTCCTTTCAATATAAAAAACCATTACAAATCAATAAATTGAAAAATAAAAGGCATGGCAAAAAATTAAAATAAATTAAAAAGGGATGCACACATATGAAAAGATACTCAAATACAGTAATCATTTAATGAGCATATGTTAAAACAAAATTGAGATACAAATTTCAGCCTATCAATTTGGAAAAAAGAAGAAAAAGGTAGTATTGTTGGAGAGTCTGGCCAGGAGGCAGTGAGACAGACACACCTGTGCATTGCTAATAGGAATGTAACTGTTAAAACCCTTCTGTAAAGCAATGTGTCAGTATGTACCAAGAACCTAACAATTCTAAAATACCTCTAGCTTTTTTTTAAAAGATTTTATTTATTGGAGAGAAAGACAGAGTGAGAGAGCACAAGAGGGGAGGCCAGCGGGAGAAGCAGACTCCCCATGGAGCTGGGAGCCTGATGTGGGACTCCAGGATCGTGACATGAGCTGAAGGCAATCGTTTAACCAACTGAACGATCCAGGTGCCCCTAAGATACCTCTAGCTTTAACCCAGTAATATACTTCTAGGAATACTAGGAATATAGTCTAATAAAATTATCAGAGCTGTAGAAAAATATTTTGTTGAAGGACTTTTTTAAATTATCTATAACAATGAAAATTTCTTACCAATATAAATGCCCAAAGGTAAATGAATAATGTAAATAAATGTGGTACTTCCATATAATAGACTAGTATAGGGTCATTAAAAACTGTGAAGACCTGCAGCTACCCAGTTCCCCTCCCTAAAGACCGTGATGCAATTTACTCTTTGTTTATCCTTTAATAGTTTTTTTTTTTTTACAAAAGTAGCATCATTGCCTATAGGGAAGAGAACGGAGTGACCACAGAACTTTTCAGTGTCTATCCTCTAACTCTCAGAATTTAAAGTTTAATAAATTAATTCAATACATGTTTTCAAATGTAAGCCTTTTTAACTCCTAGGAGGCCGGAGAGACTTCACCCTTATTTCCTCCCATTCAAGACTAAACCCTCACCTGTGTCCTCAACACCATCGTCCCCTGCCCTCAAAGGAAAAATACACAGTCTACACTTGGCGTCTGAGTTTTTAACACCTCATTCATTCTAAAACCCACTACAATACGGCTTTGTCCCCCACTACACCACTGAAACCATTCTCCTTAAGGAGACCAATATCTCTCTCTTTTTTTTTTAAGATTTTATTTATTTATTTGACAGAGAGAGATCACAAGTAGGCAGAGAGGCAGGCAGAGAGAGAGAGAGGGAAGCAGGCTCCCTGCTGAGCAGAGAGCCCGATGCGGGACTCGATCCCAGGATCCCGAGATCATGACCTGAGCCGAAGGCAGCGGCTTAACCCACTGAGCCACCCAGGCGCCCCAGGAGACCAATATCTCTTAATTATGAATTCAATAAATATTTTCCAGCCTTGATCTAACTGAATTTTCTGTTGACACTGACATTTCTGAGATTCTGTTCTCATCCTTGCAACCTGGATGCCTGGAGCCTAGGAACTTGCCATCCAGTACACAAGACGATACCCAGGGACCAAGATTTCTGAGTTTCCCATCCCTATCATGATCATTGCTGTTCATCATTCTCCACCATCTAAACCAGAGACACAGCCATAAGTTGGCACCTAAGGGTGTGGTCACCAAAAATTCTGGTTACCATGAGACAGCCTTTGTTGACACTGGTATAATTATGAATAGTCCCCATAGGCATTCAAGTCTGGATGATAAATGATATTGTCATCCTGCTACCTAAGCCATTCCAACATCCAGAAAGTGAAAGAAAAAAATATTGCCAACAGGTAATTCTCTGGAAAAGAGAAAAAGATAATCATTACTTAAACAAAAGAAAATGTGCAATTAAAACAATCCAATTATAAATATTAAATATTTTAAAGACTTTAGGGACCAAAGAAAGCATCTTTAAACTTTAAAATTCAGTTAAATTGAAGAAGGTAAATTCAGATAAATTGAAAGAGAAGCTGATTGCTTATCAAATAACAAGTCAGATGCCTGGAAGAGAGAGTAGAAAAAATCTTTCAAAAATAGAAGAAAAATGGGGTGTTTGGGTGGCTTAGTCAGTTAAGTATCTGCCTTTGGCTCAGGCCATGATCCCACGATCCCCTAAGTAAAGAAAAATAAAATAAAATTTTCAAGATGAGAAGGGCTCACTGAATTCTGAGCAAGATTAATGTTTTATTGTATTAGAGATATAAATCACATACAGTAACACACCGAAATCCTAAACGTACAGCTTTATGAATTTTTACCTATGTAAAGCCTGTGTAACCAACACCCAGGGGAAGATATAGAATGTTACCATGACCCAAGAGAACCCTTCATGACCCTTTCAGAGTCAAAAATCCACCTCCACCCAGAGCTGATCATGATGATTTCTAAACCCACACATTGGTGTCAATACTTGAACTTCGTATCAGTGGAATCATACAGAGCGTTTTCTTTGGGTCCGCCTTCTTTAACCATTTATGTTCCTGATGCATCCATACTAATATATCAGTAGTTTGTTTTTCTTATTGCTCTGTAAAATTCTGTGGTATGAGTATATCATAATTTACTTCTTTACTCTCCTCTTGAGGAATATGTGGATTGATTCAGTTTTTGCTATTATAAATAAAGCTTCTATAAACGTTCTTGACATATATTTTGACAGACATATACACTCGTTTCTCTTGAGTATATAGGTAGGAGTTAAAATGCTGGGTTATAGTGCAGACGCGTGTTAAGCTCTGGGAGACACTGCCAAGCAGTGACTGAATAAATTTAAATGCACACCAGCAATATATGAGAGTTCCAGGGACTCCAAATCCTTGCCCAAAATTAGAATTTTCAGTTTCTTATAATTTTAGCCAGAAAACAGAACATTCTCACCTCATTTTATAAGGCAATCATTACTCTGATGGCAAAACCAGTTGAAGACATTAAAAGAAAACTACGTAAGAAAACTATAAGAAAACTACATCCTCATGGATGTACAAAATTTTAGCAAGTCAAATCCAGCAATACATAAAAATGTTAGTATCTTATGATCAAATTGGGTTTGTCCTAGGAAGAAAGGTAGACTTAACATTTGAAATGTACTCAATTAGGCATTATATTAAAAGAATAACAGAAAACTATATGATGAACGCAACAGATACTAAAAAAGCATTTGATGAAATTCAAATCTCATTCATGATTTGAAAAAAGCTCTTAAGGGATGGCTGGATGGGTCAGTCAGTTAAGCATCTGCTCTGGGATCAGGTCATGATCCCAGCGTCCTGGGATCGAGTTCCAGGTCAGGCTCCCTGCTCCACAAGGAGTCTGCTTCTCCCTCTGCCTGCTGCTTCCCCTGCTAATTCTATCTCTCTCTCTGTGATAAATAAATAAATCTTTTTTTAAAAAAAATTCTTAAAACTAGAAATAAAAGAAAATTTATTTAAATTGGTAATGGAGTTCTATAAAAAAATAGTAAATATTATACTAACAATGAAATACTAAATGTTTTCCCCTTAGATCAAGGAAATGGCAAGAATATCTGCTCTCACCTCTTTTAGTCAACACTGTACTGGCAGTTCTAGCCTGGGCATTAGGTAAGAAAATAAAATAAAAAGCACAGAGATTGCAAAGTAAGAAGTCAAACTCATTGAACTATGCAGTTAAAATAGATGAGTTTCATTATACATAATACATCAACAAAGCTGATTTTAAAAAAGCAAATGTTCCACAAAGAAAACTCCTGGCTCAGGAACAGTGAGTTTCATGGTTCCACTGGTCAATTCTATCAAACATTTAAGGAAAAAATAATATTGCCAAGGAAAACGTTAAAAAGTCCTAAATATATTGTGACATATGCCAAATACAAAAATTAGATAATTCAATACCACTAAGATGTCTATTTTTCTCCAGATTTAGTTAATGTAATCACCATCGAATTCTCAGTAGATCTTGTGTAAAAAGCTGACAAGCTGATTCTAAAATTTACATGAAAATGCAAAGGATATAAAATGGCCAAAACAATCCTGAAATAGAAGGGCAAAGTGGAAAAAATACACACAACCTGATTTTGATATTTACTTTGAAACTACAATAATTGGAATGCCTGGGTGGTTCAGTGGGTTAAAGCCTCCGCCTTCGGCTGGGGTCATGATCTCAGGGTCCTGGGATCAAGCCCCGCATCGGGCTCTCTGCTCAGCGAGGAGCCTGCTTCCCCCTCGCTCTCTGCCTGCCTCTCTGCCTACTTGTGATCTCTGTCTGTCACATAAATAAATAAAATCTTTAAAAAAAAATGGGTTACAAACCATAAGTGACTCTTAATCTCACAAAACAAACTGAGGGTTGCTGGGGGGAGGGGGTTTGGGAGAGGGGGTGGGGTTATGGACATTGGGGAGGGTATGTGCTATGGTGAGTGCTGTGAAGTGTGTAAACCTGGCGATTCACAAACCTGTACCCCTGGGGATAAAAATACATTATATGTTTATAAAAAATTTTTAAAATGGGTGAACTTTAAAAAGGTTATGCTAGGGGCGCCTGGGTGGCTCAGTGGGTTAAGCCCGCTGCCTTCGGCTCAGGTCATGATACCAGGGTCCTGGGATCGAGTCCCGCATCGGGCTCTCTGCTGAGCAGAGAGCCTGCTTCCCTCTCTCTTTCTCTGCCTGTCTCTCCATCTATTTGTGATTTCTCTCTGTCAAATAAATAAATAAAATCTTTTAAAAAAAAATAAAAAGATTATGCTATAAGAAGCAGACACAAAAGGCTGCATGTTCCGTGATCATATTCATATGAAATATCAAAATAGGCAAATCCACAGATACAGAAAATAGATTAGCAGTTGCCAAATGCTGAGGAGAAGGGAGAATAAAGAATGACTGCTAATGTGTAGGGGGTTTCTTTTTTGCGGGGGAGATGAAATGTCCTGGAATTAGATAGTGGTAATACTTGAATAACCTTGTGAATCTGCTGAGTTGTACATGTTGGAACGCTGAGTTTATGGTGTGCAAATTATGTCTTAACCTAGAAAATTCTTTTGAGATGGATCATAGACCTGACTATAAGAGCTAAATCTAAAATGCCGCTGGGAAAGAAAATGGGTGAGTATCGTCACGACTTTGAAGTACGGGAAGATTCCTTAACAAGAGTATAAAAGGCAGTAAGGCATTGAAGAAAAAATGATAAATTCAAAGTCATTGAAAATTATAAATATCTATTCTTCTAAGTACCTCGATAAGAAAACAAACCCTCCCAGGATGGGTAAAAAATATTCTCAATGCATACAACTGCCGAAGCACTGACAAAAGAACTCCAACAAATGAATAATTAAAAACCAAACAACTCAACTTGAAAAAATTAGCAAAAGCTCTGAACTCCTCCAAACGAAGACCAACAAATGGCCAATATGTACATGAAAAAGTGTTCAGGGGCACGTGGGTGGCTCCGTCAGTTGAGTGTCTGCCTTTGGTTCAGGTCATAATCTCAGGGTGGGATACAGCCTCACTTTGGGGTCTCTGCTCTGCGGGGAACCTGCTTCCTCCTCCCCCTCTGCCTGCCTCGCCCCCTGTTTGTGTGCCTGCTCTCTCTGTCAAACAAATGGATAAACAAAATCTTTTTTTTAAAGGTGTTCAACAGCAGTTCTCATTGGGGAAATGTAATTTCAAACCACAATGAGAGGGGCACCCAGGTGGCTCAGTCAGTTAAAGGTCCAACTCTGGATTTCAGCTCAGCTCATGATCTCAGGGTCAAGGGATCAAGCCCCAAATCAGTTCTGCGCTCAGCATGGAGTCTGCTTGAGTTTCTCTCCTTCTGCCCTTTATCACCCTCCTGCATGCACGCTCTCTCTCTCTTTCTCACAAATAAATTAATTAATTTTAAAAATACAATAAGACACCACTTCACACCCACTATAATGTCTAAAATTAAAAAGACCGACAGTATGGGGGCGCCTGGGTGGCTCAGTGGTTAAATCCTCTGCCTTCGGCTCAGGTCATGATCTCAGGGTCCTGGGATCGAGCCCCACATCAGGCTCTCTGCTCAGCGGGGAACCTGCTTCCTCCTCTCTCTGCCTGCCTCTCTGCCTACTTGTGATCTCTGCCTGTCAAATAAATAAATAAAATATTTAAAAAAAAAAAAAAAAGACCCACAGTATGAAATGTTGACCTGGATGCAGAACAAATGAAATTATCCTACATTGTTGATGAGAGCATAAAATGGTATAAACCAATTTTTTTTTTAAGTTTGGTCGTTTCTTATAAAATTATACATCTAGAGGAACTTCCACAACCAGGTAGTTACCAAAGACAAATGTAAACATATATCCATATTTTTAAAACCCTGTAAAAGGTTGCTCACAGCAGCTTCATTCATACTAACCAAATGTCCATCAACAGGTGAATGGTGTAATAACTTGTACTACATTAAATGCACAGAAATACAACTCATAATTAAAGTGAATAAATGAATTCTATAAACAAGAACATGGATGAATCGCATACACATTAAGGTGAACAAAAGAAACCAAGTGGAAATGGTAGAAAATATTTCACTGACAGCGGCATGTATATAAACTTTAGGAATAAATATGAGAAGTACAGAAACTAGATAAAGAAAACTATAAAAATTTTAATAGCGGGCATAAAATCCAATCTGAAAATATAGAAAGACACACTATTTTGTTGGATAATCAAATAATTTTATAAAAATGTAAATTCTCTCAAAAATAATATATAAATGTAATGTAATACCCATTAGAATCCCGATAGGTTTGTGTGTTTTTCACTCAATAATTAATATTAAAATCTGCATCAGAATATACATGTCTGAGAATATCCAGGATAATTATGAAAGAGAATGAGGAGGAAGAATTTAATTTATTAGATATTAAACTCTAACTAAACAAATGATATTGGCATAGAAATAGACAACTAGATCAGTGTAACGAAGTGTCCAGAAATAGATCCCAGTATTTATGAGAGTTTAATACAAAGGCAATATTCCAATTCAATGGGAAAAGGATAGTTTCCCTAATGTATGCACTGGCACATATACTGGGCACTCTACTTGTTAGAAAGTGGAGCTTGTGTCCTCCATCACACCATGAATAAAAATAAATTCTAGGTGGATCAAATATTTAGACATACAAATAAAATAATAACTGGTAGAAAAAGAAACTAAGAAATCATATTATATTCTAGAGGTGCATGGAAATCTTTTAATCAAGACTGCAAGACAGGGCACCTGGGTGGCTCAGTTAGTTAATTCCCAACTCTTGATTTCAGCTCAGGACTGAGCTGAAACTATGACACTGGGCATAGAAGGAGCCTGCTTAAAATTGTCTATCTCCCTCTCATTCCAATTCCCCCCCAAAAAGACTAGAAGAACATTAAAAATAGAATTACCCTACAATCCAACAATTGCACTACTAAATTTTTACCCAAAGGATACAAAAATACAGATTCGAAGGGGCATGTGCATCCTGATGTTTATAGAAGCATTATCAACAATAGCTAAACTATGGAGAAAGCCCAAATGTCCATCAACTGATGAATGAATAAAAAAGAAGTGGGTGTATATATATATAATGGAATACTATGCAGCCATCAAAAAGAATGTAATCTTGCCATTTGCATCAACATGGATGGAGCCAGAGTATATTAGGCTAAGTGAAATAAGTCAGAGAAAGACAAATACCATATGATCTTACTCATATATGGAATTTAAGAAACAAAATAGATGGGGCACCTGGGTGGCTCAGTCATTAAGCATTTGCCCTCAGCTCAGGTTGTGATCCCGGGGTCCTGGGTTTGAGCCCCGCATCAGGACCCTGCTCAGCAGGAAGCGTCCATCTCCCTCTCCCACTACCCCTGCTTGTGTTTCCTCTTTCTGTGTGTCTCTCTCTGTCAAATAAATAAATAAAATCTTTTTTAAAAAGAAACAAACAAAATAGATGACCATATGGGAAAGCGGGGGAAAAGAGAGGGGAAACAAACCAAAAGAGACTCTTAATGATAGAGAACAAACTGAGGTTTGGTGGAGGAGGTGGGTGGGGGATAGGCTAGATGGGGGATGGGGATTAAGGAGGGCATTTGCTGTGATGAGCACTGGGTGTTGCATGTAAGTGATGAATCACTGAATTCTACTCCAGAAACCAATATTGCTCTGTATGTTCACTAACTAATATTAAAAAAAAAAAAAAAGACTGGAAGAACAGGCACTTGAAAAAAAGCCTTATTGACTATTTTAAAATTTTAATCATTTTTAATGGGTACAGAATTTCATTTTGGGATTATGTAAAAGTTCTGAAAATGTATAGTGATGATGGCTGCCCAACAATGTGAATGTACATAATGTCACTGAACTGTGTGCTTTAAAATGGCAAATTCTTTTTAAAAAGGTAAATTCTATGTTAGATATATTACTACAGTGGAAAAAAGTAAGACATCACATAGTAAAATACATCCTAAATATATACCACAATATAGGGGTATGTGGGCGGCTCAGTCAGTTAAGCGGCTCAGGTCATGATCCCAGGGTCCTAGTATCAAGCCCCACACCTGGGAGTCTGCGTCTTCCTCTCCCACTCTCCCTGCTTGTATGTGCTCATTCTCTCTCCCCCTCTCCATCAAATAAATAAATAAAATATTTTTTTAAATTGTATATATGTTATATATATATATATATATACACCTATAATATATATATATCACAATATATATATTACCACCATGAAAAAGTAAGATTTTACATAGTAAAATATATCCTAAACAAATTTAACAGACAAGTTCTATACTAGTTAACTATACATATACACCTACAAACATATATATTTTAAACAGGAGAGTAAAAGAATTAATATCTACATTTTTTAAATGATCAAAGAACTTCAAAAGACATTAATAAGAGAAGATATACAAATGACCACGAAGCAAATCAAAAGGTGCTCAATGTCACTAGTCATCACAGAAATGCAAACTAAAACTATAATCACATACCACTTCACAGCCACTAGAAAGGCTAAAATTAAAATAACTGACAATACAAGTATTGGCCAGAATGTAGATATTCTTTTTAAAATAATAAAAGGAGAGACAGGCACAGAAGGAGAGAACATGTATAGGAAAACAAGCAACTCACAGCAGAACATATTCCAATGGTTGGTAAATATTTGAGAAGATGCTTACCAGCAGCTGAAGAAATGTAAATTAAAGTGAGTAGTCCCATCCATTGCTACTGGAAATGAAAATTACTATTTCATTTTTGAAATGCATATCCCTGAGCCACTCCTAGGAATTTGTCTCATAAAAGTAAAAGTACCATTATATGAAAAGTATATATAAAACATTATCCCTATCTGTAGATCAGGAAATGACTAAAAGTAAAGCAAGCAAGCAAGCTCTGTGTATACATGGAATCTGGAATGGACGGGCCCAGGATCACCCTTCTTCGCACTCTTTTGGGGTGGTTTGATCTGTTTTCAAGGTTATGAAGAGCATGCGGACAGTTTCCCAATCTTTATGTTGAGGCCAGACCACTCTCCTGAGCTTCGGACTACTTACTGCACAGTTCCCCCCTAGTGTCCCAAAAGTAGAGCTAGGTAAATAATTTGTGCGGCCTGATGAAAAATGAAAATGCAAGCCCCTTGCTTTTGAGAGAGAGAGCAGATTGAGAAGCAGAGAGAGGGAGGGGAACAAGCGGACTCTGTGCTCAGCATGGAGCTCAACATGGGGCTCAATCCAATGACCCCAAGATGATGACCTGAGCTAAATTCAAGAGTCAGACATCAGACTGACTGAGCCACCCCGGTGTCCCAAATCATGAGACTTTTAACAGTAGAGAATAAAGTGAGGGTTGCTGGAGGGAGGTGGGTAGGGGATGGGTTAAATGGGATGGCTATTATATAAACTACCAAAACTGAACCAGGAAGAGATAGAAAACCTGACCAGAACCACAACCAGTAAGGAGATTGAAGCAGTCATCAAAAATCTCCCAATAAACAGGAGCCCAGTGTCAGGTGGCTTCCCAAGGGAATTCTAACAAACATTTAAAGAAGAATTAATACCTATTCTACTGACTGCCCCAAAAAATAGAAATGGAAGGAAAAGTCCCAAACTCATTTTATGAGGCCAGCATTACCTTGATCCCAAAACCAAAGACCCCCAAACCAGACAAAGACCCCATCAAAAAGGAGAATTACAGACCAATATCCCTGATGAACACAGATGCAAAAATTCTCACCAAAATACTAGTCAATAGGATCCAACAATAAATTAAAAGGATTATTCACCACGACCAAGTGGGATTTATTCCAGGGCTGCAAGGTTAGTTCAACAGCTGCAAATCAATCAATGTGATACATTAATAAAAGAAAGAACAAGTACCATATGATACTCTCACTAGATGCTGAAAAAGCATTTGACAAAGTACAGCATCCTTTCTTGATCAAAACTCTTCAAAGTGTTAGGATAGAGGGTACATACCTCAATATCATCAAAGCCATCTATGAAAAACCCACAGCAAATATCAATCTCAATGGGGAAAAACTGAGAGCTTTTCCCCTAAGGTCAGGAACACAGCAGGGATGTTCATTATCACCACTGTTACTCAACAAAGTACTAGAAGTCCTAGTCTCAGCAATCAGACAACAAAAAGAAATAAAAGGCATCTGAATCCACAAAGAAGAAGTCAAACCCTCACTCTTTGCAGATGATATGATACTTTATGTGGAAAACCCAAAAGACCCCACTCTAAAACTGCTAGAATTCATATAGGAATTCAGTAAAGTGTCAGGATATAAAATCAAAGCACAGAAATCAGTTGCATTTCTCTACACCAACAGCAAGACAGAAGAAAGAGAAATTAAGGAGTCAATCCCATTTACAACTGCACCCAAAACCATAAGTTACCTAGGAATAAACCTAACCAAAGAGGCAAAGAATCTTTACTCAGAAAACTATGAGGTACTCATGAAAGAAATTGAGGAAGACACAAAGAAGTGGAAAAACGTTCCAAATTCATGAATTAGAAGAACAAATACTGTGAAAATGTCTATGCTACCTAAAGCAATCTATATATTTAATGCAATTCCTATCAAAATACCATCCAATTTTTTCAAAGAAATGGAACAAATAATCCTAAAATTTATATGGAACTAGAAGAACAAATACTGTGAAAATGTCTATGCTACCTAAAGCAATCTATATATTTAATGCAATTCCTATCAAAATACCATCCAATTTTTTCAAAGAAATGGAACAAATAATCCTAAAAT
>NC_081575.1:11816316-11817545 GCF_022355385.1 Mustela nigripes
TTATATGGAACCAGAAAAGACTCCAAATAACCAGAGGAATGTTGAAAAAGAAAACCAAAATTGGTAGTATCACAATTCCAGACTTCAAGCTCTATTACAAAGCTGTCATCATCAAGACAGTATGGTACTGGCACAAAAACAGACACATAGATCAATGGAACAGAATAGATCGCCCAGAAAGAGACCTGCAACTCTATGATCAACTAATCTTCGGCAAAGCAGGAAAGAATGCCCAATGGAAAAAAGACAGTCTCTTCAACAAATGGTGTTGGGAAAATTGGACAGCCACATGCAGAAGAATGAAACGGTCCATTTCCTTACACCACCTACAAAAATGGACTCAAAATAGATGAAAGACCTCAATGTGAGACAGGAATCCATCAAAATCCTTGAGAACACAGGCACAACCTCTTCAACCTCAGCGGCAGCAACTGTTTCTTCCTAGAAACATCGCCAAAGGCAAGGGAAGCAAGGGCAAAAATGAACTATTGGGACTTCATCAAGATCAAAAGCTTTTGCACAGCAAAGAAAACCATCCACAAAGCCAAAAGACAACTGATAGAATGGGAGATGATATTCACAAATAACATATCAGATAAAGGGCTAGTATCCAAAATCTATAAAGAACTTATCAAACTCAACACCCAAAGAACAAAGAATCCAATCAAGAAATGGGCAGAAGATATGAACAGACCTTTCTGCAAAGACTTCTAGAGGGCCAGCAGACCCATGAAAATGTGCTCCATATCACTCGGCATCAGGAAAATACAAATCAAAACCACAATGAGATACCACCTCACACCAGTCAGAATGGCTAAAATTAACAAGTTAGGAAACAACAGATGTTGGCAAGGATGTGGAGAAAGGGGAACCCTCCTACACTGTTGGTGGGAATGGAAGCTGGTGCAACCACCCTGGAAAACAGCAGGGGGGTTCCTCAAAAAGTTGAAAATAACGTTGCTGTACAACCCAGCAATCACACTACTGGCTATTAACCCTAAAGATACAAATGTAGTGATCTGAAGGGGCACGTGCACCCGAATGTTCATAGCAGCAATGTCCACAATAGCCAAACTATGGAAAGAGCCTAGATGTCCATCCACAGACGAATGGATAAGGAAGAGGTGGCATATATATATATACATACAATAAAATACTATGCAGCCATCAAAAGAAATGAAATCTTGCCATTTGCAATGATGTGGATGGAACTAGAGGGTATTATGCTG
>NC_081575.1:11837545-11863400 GCF_022355385.1 Mustela nigripes
GGGGGGTAGGAAGAGGGGGGTGAGGTTAGGAACACTGGGGAGGGTATGGGCTATGGTGAGTGCTGTGAAGTGTGTAAGCCTGATGATTCACAGATCTGTACCCTTGGGCCAAATAATATATTATACGTTAATTTCAAAAAATAAAAGCAAAAAAATTTTTTTTCATTTTAAAAACTAAAAGAAGACAATTATTTCAATGGATTAAAAACCAGTGATTATTTTAAAAGCCATGAACTCAAAATAGTTTCACAAACTTCGTTATAAAATAGATAAGTCACAGAGATGAAAAATATAGCACAGGGAATATTACCATTAATATCGTAATAACATTGTATGGTGATTACACCCAACATGGAGAACACTGAGCAATATATAGAATTGCTGAAGCACTATGTTGTATACCTGAAACTAACAGAATATTGTATATTAGCTATACTTAAAAAAAATTCCCCTCTTCACCTTTAGAGTTTACTAGGACACCTGTCCATTATTTTGAAAATTGTTAAATAAAAGGAAAGAATCAAGCATTTATCATGCCTTCCCTCTATGAACTTCATTTCAGGGTAACCAAATAGTGGATAAGGAGAATTCTTTCCTCATGGAAAACTTCCTGCCAATAAATAAAGAAAGGTTGATGGACTTAGAAAATCACCCATTTCACAGACTACAAAATAATGGATCTAGGAAATGATCATCGCCAGTTATCAAACCATTGGTGAAATCTTGACAGGAAATTTATAATTGATGGATCAAGTTGCCAACACTTAAACTCACTGATGAATGTTAACATCACTAAAAAGCTGGGCAAAAAATATGTGCCTCCTGATAATTATAAGAAATGGGAAATATGCTGATACTATAAAATTATTTTTCTAAATAACAATAGTAATAAAGTCATAATCTAATCGAGCCTCTATATGTACCTAATCAGAGGTACTACAGAATAACAGAGGAACCAGTTAGATAACACCAACAGATATAATCAGCTAAATCCTGTATGTGGACAATTCTAAAAAACAAACTGGTTTCCTCAACAGATAAATGGCATAAAGAAATGGGGTAGATGGGTGTTATTATATAAAAAGAGCAAAGAGACTTAAAACTCATACCAACCAGGGGCGCCTGGGTGGCCCAATGGGTTAAAGCCTCTGTCTTCGGCTCAGGTCATGGTCTCAGGGTCCTGGGATCGAGCCCCGCATCCGCATCGGGCTCTTTGCTCAGCGGGGAGCCTGCTTCCCCTCCTCTCTCTCTGCTTACTTGTGATCTCTGTCTGTCAAATAAATAAATAAATAAGAAGCATGGTCTTAACCAACAAATAAATAAGAAGCATGGTCTTAACCAACTGAACCACCCAGGCGCCCCAGGATCGCCTTCTAAAGGAATGAGTTAGCCTAGTCCTAGGCAAAGATTATCGTTGGTCGCTTAAATCATTACATCACAGTTTGTTGGGTGGATGGATCAGACTGCCACTATCTGAACCAAGTAATCTTAGCATCTCCCAAGTGGGACAACTAAACGTGTTGTGTTGCATGGCACCAGACTTCAAACGATGCTTGGCACACAACAGGAACTCAATAAAATTTTGTTTAAAGCAGGCTGCCATCATGGCCCTGGACCCACTCTTCTACTCCACCAGCTCTCTGCTGCTTAAATGCTTCCCTCTGGACTGCGTAGCTGATCTTGGTTCAGGCTTGGGACCCCCCAGTGGTCTACTTTATAACACTGCTGTTACTGCTTCTGCCAGACAGCTCGGCTAGGAGTGCCCACCTCCTGGTGCCTCCCTTTGGACCGTAGCACCTCCACAGAGCAACTCTCTACCAGGGAACCAAACGGCTCTGGGGCCCTTCAAGTCTCTCCCATCTCAGTCTGACTTCAGTGACTTCCTGAGACAGCTCCCGCATCCCCCACCCCTTCTTTGTGCACGGTGAGAGGAATGGGGAAAGGTTTTCATCTTAGTGTCCTTGGAACCCAAGTATCAATGCCAAAAGCCTCTTTACTGTTTCTCCCAGGGACTTAAGAGCCTTCATAAAAAAGAACCCTAGGGATCTGCCTCCACATCACAGAATTCCGGAGCTCGTATGCAGAAAGGCCCATCCAGGACACTCACTACTCATAGAGAAATGAAAAGCCATCTCTTCCTGGAACAAAAATGAAACACAAGAGGAGGCGGCAGCAAGCACAGGCAGTGTTAAGAATGAAAGGAAATAGCTGAGCACGCAAATTAAGGCCCTTTCTCTGAAAAGTAAGCCAGGCAGAGGTACCATGAGGGCTTCTAATGCTAAAGCAGTGATTAAAACCCAAAATGGAGCCAGAATGAGAGCTGAGCACAGCAGCACAAGATTTCAGCCTCCAGCAAAAAGTTCAGGGTGAGTGAAGGACATTTTTTACTCAATCCTGGTAAGGAACACCAAAGAGATAAGGCAAAATTTCTACCAGTCACAGTTCAGTCATTAATAAAATAGAGAGCTAAAGAAATACATATGTATATATCCATAGTTTATCTTTCCATTAAGTATGCACACATTATTAAATCTTGTTTAAATCGCATTCGTGCTATTGCTTTGAGAGTTTTATTGTTGCTTTCCCAGAAAAATCCGTGACTAAATCATGTGCTAGGTTCCTTCTCCTTAGAAAAAAATCACCAGCTTCTAGCCAAAAGGCACCACTTTCTCTTGGCTGTGGATATCCATCTTGCAGGCATGCTGCCCAGAGAAGAAACCAAACTGATATGACGGCAAACGGCACAAGGACCAAACCACTGGTCAATGAAGAGTTTGACTCTCTCCCCAACGTAAATTACTGTGCCTGCTCTCATTCCGCCCACCCTGAAGCTGAGAAAGTGGTCATTTGTTATCTATTTTTTTAAAGATTTTATTTGTTGATTTGACAGAGAGAGAAAGATCACAAGTAGGCTGAGAGGCAGGCAGAGAGAGAGAGGAGGAAGCAGGCTCCCTGCTCAGCAGAGAGCCCGATGTGGGGCTCGATCCCAGGACCCTGAGATCATGACCTGAGCCGAAGGCAGAGGCTTAACCCACTGAGCCACCCAGGCGCCCCCATTTATTAACATACAGAGTGCAGTGGAAGTTATGTTTTAATCCTAGCAAACACCTGATCGCACTTACTGTGTGACAAACACTACTATAAATCCATTACAAATAGATATTAATTCACATAATTCAACGAGGAAGTCTTTGTAAGTCCACGCAGGAAGCGTGCAGCTACGGCTCCCTATTTCCTTGCACACTGGTCCCCTTACACCAAGCTTGTTTGTATGTCTTTTGGGGAGGTGGGGGGTATGTACACGGCCATTGAATCAGACTCCCACTTATTTGTAATAAACACTTGGCAGACAGAAACATTCTCAAAGGCTATTTATTAAGCTCCCAATATCCTTGGGGTGCTATGTTGGGGACCGTAATTACAGGCAACGTTTTTGACTCTGTTTCTTTTCTGACCGCCGGGCTGGGAGACCCAGGGAGTGGGCCATGGTAACCACTCTTCATTTTCCTGGGCCATTGTAACCCTAATGAGATACATTCTCATTGCAATTATAACAGTGCGCAGCAGGTGAAGCCATATGGAGTGTGGTCATCTCGAAGCAGGAGCTGAAAAGGGGCTTTTGTCTACCCGACTCCACACATGCGTTTTCTAAAATCAGGTCCCACCTGGTCCTGCCACGGCCCTGCAAAGAATGGCAATTGTCTGAAGCCTGACGCTTCAGTCCATGCCCACATAATTGCTGAGTGCCTACTGTGTGCCAGGTGCTGTGCTGGGCTTTTTCTCATGTCATCCTGTTGACCTCTCAGTGAGCCAGTAATCGTAAGCAACATTCTACTGAAACTGAGGCCCAGAGACAACATCAGGCCTACCCTAAATTGCATAACTTGAACATGACAGCACCAGGATGACCACAACAGCACCAAGTATCTTCATTCTAATGCTTAACTGTTTTCTACCAAGGAGAAGTTGTCACCGAAATCCTTTTCTTTTAAGATTTCACTTTTAATTCATCTCTACACCCAACATGGGGTTTGGACTCACAACCCCAAGATCAAGAGTCACAGGCTCTACCCACTGATCCAGCCAGGCGCCCTGCCATTGAAATCTTTACTTTCTAGGTCTTGTCTTTCCTCATTGCTTGACTTGAATAGAGATTGTTATGAAAGATTCCTTTTTCCAGAGAGGGCCTCTAAGCTATTTTAGCACCATGTTACTTGATTGGGGGCTGCTGCTAACTAGATAGAAGCCCCCACAGCTCATCTACCCTTGGCATGTTCCATTCAGGAAAGTGGGGGGTAGAGACCGGATGGGTTGGCAATCTGATCCCAGAATCACGCAGATCACTGTGAGTCTTCCACGCTTCACTTCTCCCGATGGAGACTGAGACGTGAAAAACTTGTGTTGCACATAATGGTTATTTTTTCCTGTAACAACAGTGCCTCTCCCCTTCCCTCCCCCACACCTTCCCCTACCACGGCTAACCCAGCCAGCAGCACAGATAAAGAAAACTTAGAGTCCGCAGTTCAGGGTCACATTGGTCTATTAAAGCCTAACAAAGAGTAAAGCTTTATGCTGAAGAAAACAGGTTTACCTTGAATTTGTGAATTGAGAGGCTTCTGAAGTAGACAGAGAAAACCTTTAATATTAGGCAAACCTATTATTCCATAGGCTGCAATAAGATAGTATTTAATTCTAGGTGGCCACGTGGCCTAGCATACTAACCCTCAGAAGAATGTGTACTAGGCAGAGAGAGGAGCTTAGGTTCTAATTAGAGAATCTGGGGGTACGAACACCAATAAATGGTAGATTGTTTATGTGTATGTAAATAATAAAAAATAATGTACTCTTCTCAAGACCTTTGCGAATTCCTATCATCCTTACGCTTCCTGAAAGCAGGTAACACCTTCCTCAGGTTTCTGCCCAGGCAGCCCCCTCTCGGAACCACTCTCTCCACTTGCGGGCTCACCCCGCTTGAAGCTCTGGACCAGTGTCACTGCCCCTAGTCATGGTGGCCTTGAAGCACCCTCTGTAGTCTTTGGGGACTTGGCATCAGGTCAGCTTTCGCTGCCAAGCCTACTGATCTCGTGCTCCTATGCTGGAAACCAACCCTCCATCTCCCTGTCAACACTAGACCCCAAGTTTCTGCTGTAATCCTCTAGCGGGATCTCTATTCTGAAACTCCGGCTCTCGGTCGCAACCCTGACCTGCTTAGTACTTCACTCTGGAAATCTGGAAAACAAAGCGGGGTCCCAGGGGTCTCTCTTTGCCAGAGAGATGCCCATCCTCAAACCCCAGCCCAGAGCCTGGGCCCCATCTGTATGTCGGCAGCCTGCCTTCTCGAGGCCGTGCTTTGCCTGGCCCACGGCAATGCCCTCCCCATCCTGTCCCACGGCCTCATTCACACCAGCGAGGCAGGCCCGGCTCCACGCCAACACACTCCTCCAAGCCTGGCCTGGATGTTCTCCTCTCCTCAATTTCAGCATCCAGTGGAGCCGCTGAGCAGTGTCACTACTGTGTTTAGTCACAGGGCTGCGGGCACAGAAGGAAAAAGCAGCCCCACAGGTTGAAATATTTGGGGAGAATAAATTGCACTTTCTCCAGCATCTAGCTGGACCACTGCAACAAAATGGTCTCTGGGGCCAAAGAGTGTTTTGGAGAGGGTGCTGTATTCCACAGGCCTACTAACTTAATAGACTTTCCTCTCGGGACACCTGGGTGGCTCAGTCATTAACTCTCTGCCTTCGGCTCAGGTCATGATCTCAGGGTCCTGGGATCAAGTCCTGAGTTGGGCTCCTTGTCCTGCTGCTTCCCCTGCTTATGCTCTCTCTCTCTCTCTTTCTCTGACAAATAAATAAATAAAATCTTTCAAAAAAATAGTCCTTTCTATCTATGTTCATGAGATGTGGAGGCCAGAGAGACAGATTAGGACTATAAGTCAAGGAAGCAATGTGCCTAACCATCATTACTGTTCCTACTGAAAAAAAGGAAAACAAACACTCAAACATGCTTGGCTTTTTTTTCCTTTAAGCACCTCTTTCTCTATAAAACTACATAAAAAGATTATAATAATAACGTGAACACCCAAAGAGCAGAAATTTAAAAAAAAAAAAAAAAACTTATTGGAGTATAGTTAGCATGATAAGCAATGAGCACTATATAGAAATGTTGAATCACTATTTTGTACACCAAAACTAAGAAACACTGTATGTTGACTATACTAGAATCAAAAGTTAAAACTTAATTTGGGCACCTGGGTGGCTCAGTGGGTTAAGCCTCTGCCTTCAGCTCAGGTCATGATCTCAGGGTCCTGGGATCGAGCCTCGTATCGGGCTCTCTGCTCAGCAGGGAGCCTGCTTCCCCCTCTCTCTCTCCCTGCCTCTCTGACTGCTCGTGATCTCTCTCTGTGTGTCAAATAAAAAAATAAAATCTTGTCTAAAAACTTAATTTAAAAAACCAGTTGCCCTAATACCCAAAGCAAAGAACAATCTATTTTTCTATCCTTTTGCTGTCTTTGGAATGAGAGTATTTGGAGCATCTTTAATGCCCGATGAACAACCAACTCCTTTTCCTTGCCCTATGGGTCTGCTGCGTATTGTGAGAGCACTGTCCCTAACACCATCATGGCCTGTGTATTTACTGCTCTTACCACTGTCAAAAAGCTCTTAGGTTAATTCAAGAAAGGTAATGTACTCCCCACTTGGATGACTGAACATTGTTGAATACTGATGAAGCAAAAATACCCATGGACAGATAACTAGGCTCAAATCTCACCTGTCTCCATAGTTATAAACAGAATCTTTGAACTTTTATCTTCCGGTCTAGAGTCTTCATTTGCAAGGTGGGGGGATTTCCAATTTGTTCTAGGGAACGGCCCAGTTCAAGAATTTATTTGAATTCCGCAGGTCCAACAAGAATTGTATTTAAAGTTGTGTTGACGGTTGAGAGGATGGATCAGGAATGACAACGGAAGATCAAGATCTGAGTTCTGGGTGCAAAGTTCCCGGCTCCAGCTCTCTGTAGCATCATGACCGGGCTGATGCGACAAAGCCTTCATTGTTCCAGCACAGGAAACCTAGTGGCCCACTGTCTGGATGATGTCAGAAAACACAGGAAACCTGGAGAACAGAATGAATTCCCTCCCTGAGAGACCACGGGCACTGTTTCATAATCATCTGTGAGTGGGGTGCCTGGGTGGCTCAGTTGGTTAAGTGTCTGTCCTGGTTTCGGCTCAGATCATGATCACGGGATTGTGAGACTGGGCTGCCCATTGGGCTCCACACTCAGCTCGGCGTCTAACCCCTCTCACTCATGCAAGCATGCTCTTTCTCCTAAAATAAATAAACTCTTTTAAAAAATACCAGAGAGGGCGCCTGGGTGGCTCAGTGGGTTGAAGCCTCTGCCTTCGGCTCAGGTCATGATCTCAGGGTCCTGGGATCGGGCCCCGCATCGGGCTCTCTGCTCAGCGGCGAGCCTGCTTCCCCTTCTCTCTCTGCCTGCCTCTCTGCCTACTTGTGATCGCTCTCTGTCAAATAAATAAATAAAATCTTAAAAAAAATACAGTAGAGCACTCGCTTCCACAGGAATTTTACTAAAACTGGAATGACAGAGCAAGGCCCCTGAGCAAGGATAATGCACAAATCCGTGAAGCAGTCCGTATTTTGTGCAGTTCCCCGGCAAACCTCCACCCTTCTGGATCAGCGCCACAGATGGAGTTCGAAGCGGCCACTTGGGGTGCCTGCTCAGGGTCTGCACCTTGCTGCTAGTAGCCAGGGGCCCTGAAGACACCTGAGGGGTCCTCCTGCCCTCCCACAGGATCCCCTGCCATTGGACATGAGACCTGACTTCAGTGGCCCTCTGACATTTCCACAGCTGCCTAGTCATGTTTTCATTACTAAGTGACCCAGGTAATCCTGGTGTCTGTATCTGAAGTCTTGTTCTCACTGGTTAAAAAACAAAACAAACAAACAAAACACCTGAGAGACTGGGCACAGCAATAGCTAGCACTGGTGTAGCACTTAGAGTGTTCCCGGCACTGAGCTATGAGACAAGAGCCCAAGAATCAACCAACAACCTAAAAACTGAAGAATGGGGCAACAGTTATATGAAAGTCATGCAACATCGTTCATCAATTTAAAATGCTTTCAGGGTGGGGCGCCTGGGTGGCTCAGGGGGTTGGGCCTCTGCCTTCAGCTCAGGTCATGATCTCAGGGTCCTAGGATCAAGCCCTGCATCCGGCTCTCTGCTCGGCAGGGAGCCTGCTTCCTCCTATCTCTCTGTCTGCCTCTCTGCCTAGTTGTGATTTCTGTCTGTCAAATAAATGAATAATCTTTAAAAAAAAAATTAAAAAAAAATAAAATGCTTTCAGGGGTAGTTGGCTCAGTTGGGGGAGCATGTGACTCGATCTGAGGGTTGTGAGTTCAAGCCCCACATTGGGTGTAGAGATAACGTAAACATAAAATCTTTAAAAAAATAAAAAACAAAATGTTTTCAAATCTTGCCATTTGCAATGACATGGACAGAGCCAGAGTGTATCAGGCTAAGTGAAATAAGTCAGTCAGAGAAAGAGGGAAAGACAAATACCATGCTGTCCTGCTCATATGTGGAATTTAAAAGGCAAAACAGGTGAACATATGGGAGGGGGGGAAGGAGGGAAGGAAACAAACCATAAGAGACTTTAAGGGATAGAGAACAAACTGAAGGTTGCCGGGAGGGAGGCGGCTGAGGGGTGGGTTACACGGGTGATGGGGATTAAGGAGGGCACTTGTGTGCGCTGGGTGTTGTATGGAAGTGATGAATCACTGAATTCTACTCCTGCGACCAATACTGCACTGTATGTTCACTAACTAGAATTTAAATAAAAATTGGGGAGAACATGTTTTCAAAAAATAGCTAATGAAATAAGAACATTTGCATATTATAATGTTACATGAAAAATGCTGGATTCAGAAATACCAAGCAGTATAGTCCCAACTATTTTTAAATCCAACACATGGACAGAGGTAACACCACAAAGAGACAGAACAGTAATGTTAAGAGGAGACAGGACCGACTACATAATTAGAAGGACCTAGTACAAAATGGAACTGTGCAGCCCCTGTTCAAAAGTTATTAAGAATGTCAAGACATCAACAGCAGAGCATTAAACCAAGTGCAGTTCCTCTAAGCACTGAACCCTGTGTGACCACACAGGCTGCATGTCCAGGAAACTGGCCTTGGTGATAGTGAGGTATTTCTGAGCGTTAATATTTTCAGTGATGGTTTCCTTCTTTGTATTTGCCTATTGGCTCCAAGCTCTATTAAGTGAATATACATTATTTTTATTTTTAGAAAGTAAAATGACTGATTTTCTAGAAGGTTTATGTATTTGAGACAGAGAGAGCATGAGCAGAGGGACAGGCAAAGGGAGAGAATCCTCAGGCAGACTCCCCACCAACCACGGAGCCCCATGTGGGGCTCAATCCCAAGCCCCTGAGATCATGACCTGCACTGATAATCAAGAGTCAGCCACTTAGCCAACTAGGCTACCCAGGCTTCCCTATAATGACCGATTCTTTAAAAGAACCAACAAGAGTTAACAGATATCTGCCTATAATTAGTAAGCAGCATGATTTGGAACACCAACATACTAAGTCACAGGCAAGGACTGAATTTGGGATGGAGGGAAAAGTGGTCATCTGGCCAGAGGAGACAAGTCAGAAGCTGCCACAAGAAGACAGAGAGAGGGAAGGGTAACCTTGTACCTGGGACTAGGCAGATGAGACCCCAGCCACCTGCAAAAATAGGTCCCGGCCCCAGTGTGGGCGGGCATGAGTGATCAGCCTAGGTACAGGCAAAAAAGATGGTTCCAACAGTAAGCAAGAGTCACCGTGGTGGTGGCAGTGAGTCAGTCTGTAGAGTGACAAGGCACTAGCCCACGTAACCCATGATGATCACAGCAAAAGACTGTACCAAGCAGTTTAAAAGTTAAAACTGGTGGTGCACTGGGGCGCCTGGGTGGCTCAGTCGGTTAAGCATCTGCCTTAGGCTCAGGTCATGATCCCAAAGGTCCTGGGATGGGGCCCCAGGTCAGGCTCTCTGTTCAGCAGGGAGTCTGCTTCTCCCTCTGCCTCTGCCCCTCCCTGCTACTTGTGCGCTCGTTCACTCTCTCTCTCTCTCTCATAAATAAATAAAATCTTTTAAAAAACCCAAACTGGTGGTGTGCTAAGGAACAAAAAGTACTCAAGGGGGTTGGAGAACCCAAGAGTTTCAAGAACCTAGGTGGTAGATGAAGAACCAGAGCGACTCTAAACTGGGATGCAGTGTCTCTTTGCACCCTCGGGCTGGTAGGAGGGGGGCCACTTATATTTCACTAATTTACTTAAACTAGTATTTATTGTCTGTTTCTGCGCACCTAGAGTATAAGCTCTACAAGGACTAGCGTTCTGACCTGTTCCGTTCGCTCCTGTACTCCAGCCGCTAGGAACATGCATAGCACAGAGCAGGCACTCAAAAAATTTTTGTTGAGTTGCAAGTTTGGTCCGACTCTTATGTCCTTGTGTGTGAAGCAGAGGAGGGGGTTAGTAACAGGACAGGCCAAGTCGCAAGAACAATCAGGATGGAAAAGATGTCCTTGTTTTGAGCTCCAAAGGCGACATGAGGGATTCCTTCTTAATTATTCACTACCTTAATTATTTAGTGTTCGTCCCAGAGGGGACGTCCCAGAGGGGATGGGGAAAAATATACAACAGGGTCAGGTGTGAGCAGCACACCTATCTCCATCTCATTAAGATGAATCCGTTCTTGAGAATCCCCCAGAAGACAGCCGGCCTTTCCTCGGAGTTTCACGAGGTGACCCCAGACACCACACAATTTCAGGGTCACTCAGAAATTGTATTAAAGATCCCTGACACCACATCTTCTGTGACCAGGTGGAAGAGAAAAAAGTAAAGCACTTACCGTGATGCCGCGCGCTGAGAAAGGGTTAACTGTGGGCCCCGAAGGAAAGAGCCTGCCTCAAGCCCCACCCTGATCCCCTGCTCTCTGGCCTGCTGGTGCCGCCTGTCCTCTCAGAATGGCTCCCAATGCCAAGTGGCCTCTCTCCTACATTTCTTGCCTAATCCCAAGCACTTGAACGAGGTAAATGTAGCCACGAAATGCTTTCCCCCCTTCCTTCTGGGCTACCCGCCGCTCACCAGCACAATAAGCAGGAAATGTCTCCAGTGTTCCAACATTATCAGCTGCAGTACTTTTCTGAGTCAAGAGAGAAATGCATGCACATTTCTCCCCTCTCCATTTTCCTTCCCTGAGGTAGCATTAAAGAATGCACTTACGGGGGGGGGCGCCTGGGTGGCTCAGCGGGTTAAGATCCTACTCCTGAGCTCAGCTCCTGTCATGACCTCAGGGTCCGGAGATGGAGCCCCACAAAGGTCTCTGCTGGGCCTGGAGTCTGAGATTCTCTCTCGCAAATAAATAAAATAAAATAAAAAGAATGCAGGGACACCTGAGTGGCTCGGTCGGTTCAGTATCTGCCATCAGCTCAGGTCCTGATCCCAGGGATCACCTTGGGCTCCCTGCTCAGCCGGGAGTCTGCTTCTCCCTCTCCCTCTGCCTGCTGCTCCCCCTGCTTGTGCTCGCCCGGTGTCAAATTAATAAATAAAATGTTGTTGTTATTGTTGTTGTTGTTGTTTTTAAGAATGCAGTTATTCCCAGGCAAAAAATAGGAGCCTAAAGAATGTGCTTAGTAGCCCTTGTAGAGAAATGGGCTGTCTTCAACACCAGCCTAAAATGCAGGGTCTGACTCAGAAGCTGAGCTGAGACTCATGTTTACCGAAGGGTAAGGGAAAGGTAAGAATGGCATTTTCTTTGACCATGGTTCATAATTATGAATTGGAGGCTGCAAGTAGAGACCTTGTAAAAGGCCCAGCTACCCCTGTTCTGGCCAAGAATGAGGACAGAAAGTGACATCTGAGGGAGCTTCTAGGCACAGTGGCAGAACCGAAGGGTATGTGCCCGGGAAATGGCATGTGTGCTGCGGGAGGTCACAGGAGCCGGCTCTACCACAGAGATGGTGGGCAACAGGTTCCACCTGCAGGAGGAATGAAGGGCATCTGAGCCCTGTGGGTAGCCAATCTATGGATCTTTTTTTTAAGATTTATTTATTTATTTGACAGACAGAGATCACAAGTAGCCAGAGAGGCAGCGGTGGGGGCGGGGGGGGGGGAGAAGCAGGCTCCCCACTGAGCAGAGAGCCTGATGCGGGGCTCGATCCCAGGACATTGAGATCATGACCTGAGCCGAAGGCAGAGGTTTAACCCACTGAACCATCCTGGCACTAGATCTTTAAAGACAAAATACAATTTTACCTAAACTAGCACCCCTGAAGTGATAGTAGGACAAAACACCTGCTACCAAGGAATTTGAGAAGTTGAACCCAAATATGGAAAATATCCGGGTTTTCTCATGGCAGGTGGGTGAAAACAGACTTACACAGTCTCTGTTAGCCAAAATAAAGTTGGTAGAGCCAGGGAGCTTCCCTCACACCAAGAGAACTTGTTGTCTGAACTTTGCTAACAATGTATCAGTTGTGCTCCTTCTTGTAAACCTTCCAGTAGCTGGACGGCCCTGGGCAAGTGAACAACCTTTCTGTGCTTTCCCTTCCTCATCTATAAAATGCAGGTATAACATCTGATTTATACAGATGGTGTGAAAATTAGCAATGATGTGTATAAAACACTTGGAACATCACAGATAGGATAGTAGTGACGCTACAGTTATTATGTGATAGAAAAGGTGATCAAAAAGGCAATATTGGGGGCACCTGGGTGGCTCAGTGGGTTAAGCCTCTGCCTTTGGCTTGGATCACGGTCTCAGGGTCCTGGGATCGAGCCCCACATCGGGCTCTCTGCTCAGCGGGGAGCCTGCTTTCCACTCTCTCTCTGCCTGCCTCTTTGCCTACTTGTGATCTCTGTCTGTCAAATAAATAAATAAAATATTTTTTAAAAAGGTAATTTTGACTTGTACTTCTGCCCTTGCCTTGTACCTAACCACTGCCAGCGTATGCAGTGTTTGGAAGAAGAAAAAACACGAGGAGAAGATTCAAATCATCCCCAGTCGACGATGATGAAACACTACAGACATAGGTGCAACCAAAAGTTGTAAAAGAACTTCCAAAAACCTGTATTTGAAGTGCAGTTGACGTGGCGATTGTGGTGAGCAAAAAGGCAGAAAAATACCGAGGATGGACATAGGCTCATGAGCTGCCCGTAACCGGAAGAGCAAACTTGAAAATCACAGTGCAGAAGCTGGTCGTGACCCAGTATGGTTTTTCTGAAGGTGTGAAAGAAATGAGTTGTGGGGGGAGGGGGAGATATCGGATTTCTAGTAACCAGGCTACTCAGTGATCTGCACACATGCTATGCCTGCTTCTACCACCGAGCAGGGGGCTCCCTTGAAGACTTCCCCGATGCTTTCCAGCCTCCTCGAGCAGGTGCCCCGGCGAGCATCAGTTCCGTGGTAACTCCTGCTTCTTTTCTGCAGAGACACGTGCTGGCCCACAGTCATGAGCGCTTTGGGAGCAGTATTTGAGGTTATACATCTTTATATTAAATGACCAACACGGGGCGCCAGGGTGCCCCGTCAGTGAAGTGCCCGCCTTCGGTTCAGGTCATGACCCCAGGGTCCTAGGATCGAGTCCCAAGTCGGGCTCCCTGCTCGACAGAGTCTACCCCTGACCTCTCCCCCGGCCCCTCCTCCCTGCTTGTGCCCGGTCTCGCATGCCCTCTAAATTAATTAATTAATTAATTAATTTAAAAAATAATTGGAAAAAAATAAATAAATGACCAACAGGGGGAAAGTCTCTGGCCTTGTGTGGGAGTGCTCGGCGGCAAGTGTGTTACTGTAACGAAGAGCTCAAGAGCCATGCCATCCTGGTCTCATTAGAAAAGCACGAACCCCAATTCTCTGGCCAGTCCTTAATGTTATTCCCCTTCCTCCTTCTTTTGGGAATCCCACATTCCTGAGTATGAGGCCCACGGACAAAGGTCAACGAATAGGTCAGAGGCCGAGCTGATGATAAGCCCACACCCCAGGGTCCTGGCGTCAAACTCTTCCACCACCGTTCGGAACCTCGTTCTTCAACCTGGGGGGGAGAGGTTAGGAGGTTACCTACTGCAAACAGTTCCAAAGGAATAAGAAATTTGCTCCCCTCTTCTTTGTACGTCAGGAGGGATTGGGGATCAAGAGTCTTTCTCCCCTGACAAGCTATAAAAATGGTTTTATTACCAACCAGTAGTGAGACAGCCTACAGCGTTAGCAGGTTGGACCTCAGAACAAAGTTCAGTCATAAAACCTTCACTGGCTGGCAAAAGGAAACCACCATCAGCAGTGCCTGTGAGGTCAGCTGTTCCTGGCGAGATGGAAGGGAAAGTTAACTCCGGTGGGGAAGGGGAGATACTTGAAGTCAGGAAGACTATAAACACCTTAGAGCTACTTTCAAAAAAAAAAAAGTTGAGAGAGGAAAGAATCTTTTTAAAAACTGTGTGTGTGTGTGTGTGTGTGTGTGTGTGTGTGTGTGTGTGTGTGTCTTTCCAACTAGACTGTCAGCTCCTCGAGGACAGGAACAAATTTGGCTTCTTCTAAGCATCCCCATCCCTGGGATGTGTTGAATGCCTCATACGTGCTTATGGAATGTTAGGTAAGATTCCAAAGTATAGGTAAGGGAAAGAGAACTTGGCAAAGATAAAAAAGAATCTTTATGAGACCCCTAAAGAAGAAAGGTGAAAAGCAACCCGTAGCAGGAGTGGGGGTTCATATGAGAGTGTATGTGTCCCACTTTCAATTCAGTGCTTTCATCTTTGGCCTAAATCTCCACTTTGAGAATAAGGTACTTGCCTTTTTTTTTTTTTCTTTTTTGCACCTGCCAGCAGACAAAGTGGTTAAGCTACCAACTGGTCCTCTCCCTGGGGGTCAGTCCCTTTCCCCAACAAAGCACTGTGGACCTGAGAACCTACCTCATCTAAACACCAGTAACGAGATATTACAGCCAGATTTCTGTCAAGTTCTACTATAGTTCGGCAAAGCATTGAGCAGCCTTTCCTATTTGCAGAGCCAATGGGACATCTACAGCTACAACTCCATCTCTGTTGCGGACTAAAAAACTGTCAATACAGTCAGTTCCTACAGAATCAATAAACCGAATCTTAAAATAACTCTTTTGGGGCACCTGGGTGGCTCACTCAGTGAAGTCTGCCTTTCAGCTCACGTTATGATCTCAGGGTCCTAGGACTGAGTCCTGCATAGGGCTCCCTGCTCAGCGGGGAGTCTACTTTTCCCTCTGCCTCTGCTACTTCCCTCTTCTCCTACTCGCTCTCTCTCTCTTTCTCTCTCTCAAATAAATAAATAAAATCTTTAAAATAAAGTAGCTCTTTGAAGTAGATATCATGTTTCCCATTTATAAATGAGAAAACCGAGACTCGGTGGTGTCCTATTGGAGATCACAGAGCTGATAAGGGGTAAGTCTGGTACCAAGACTCAGCCCCACCTTTGTTAGGAACCCATGTATTATTAGCTTCCAGGAAGCAGAGAGGGCGACCAACCACCCCAGTCCTCCCAGAACAGCGGCCTTTCCCAGGGAAAGACAGGAAAAAGGAGAGGAGAAGAAAGCCCTCTTTCCCGGGAAGACGGACCGTGACCCCGGCATGGACTGCGTTGAGCCCACTCACTGCTGTCTACCTGTGGCACATTGTGAGCTCTCAACAAATCGTTGCTGAATGAATTAAAGAATGAATGAATGATTTTGTAAGAGCCCTAGGACATGTTTAAATGCTCCAATTCCTTTATAAAAGGCCGTTTAAGGCGCCTTCGTAGCCCCTCCCTGCCTCATCCAACAGTACGGGAGGATCATAGCATCACTACGCATGAGAATTTCATTGTGAGAAAGGAAGACTGGACAGATACCCTAACGATCTACTGAACTTAACTTTTGCTTGTCTTTGTTGCTTTGGAGGAGGAAAATAAGTGAATGGTAAAGTTGATTCTTATTTTCAAATAAATCAAACATTCAGAAATGTGTGTTTGTTGGCTACTTTTAATAGCGTGTTTCTTTCTTAAACCAGACTCCAAGCCAGCCTCCTGTCCAAGTTTTCTGTCGTGCCTTATTGTCTAGTCTGTTCAGCTATTTTTAAAAACGTTGAATATCAACAATGGCTTTCAGGCAGGCATTGTCAACTTTTGTATGAAGCAATCTTGGTTGAATGAGAAGATCCCAGAGCTTCTAGACCCGTCCGCTGTGCTGCCCCGGGCTGGGCTTGAATGTGTGTGACTGATAACAGGACACATTTCTACCTTAGTTATTACGTTCCTGCTCCATAATTCATTGGCCACTCTCCTTTTCGGAAAGATCTTTATGGCAAAGTGGGCAGGACAGCAGGTAAGTGCTCTCAGGAGAAAAGCCGCCTCCTTGGGCTCCCAGGCTGGGTGTGGGCTCCCAGGCAGGGTCCAGCCAGGTCCCTGGGCCCCTACAGCTTTGCTGGAGCCCTCGCAGAGGGGATGCTTTTCAACATTATGCAGTGACAACAAATCAAACTACTCACCTGCTGTGTGGATGGTTGCGGCTCTGTGAGGAGGGTTACGTTTACATGGGGCTTGGCCCACTTGGGTTTGTTTTTCCATTTGCCAGGCTTGAAGGAAAAGTGAATATGCTGATCTGGAGTTGCCTTTCTTTCCCGAAGCTGGTTTTTGCTCCTCCTGAGGGCTCCTCTCTAAAAGCTGCCAGCATATAATTTCCTGCTTTTGCAGAGGGCTGCAGAGCTTGCAATGGGCCTTTTTTCTCCACCCTCAGGTAAACAAGGTCCCAGCAGGGGCCAGGCCACTGACTCCAGATAACTTTTAAGATTTCTGTTACTTCAAACGAAAAATGGCACTGAGTTGCTGAACTGCTCTCTATTCCCTATCAAGGTAAGTCATAGGGGACTGCATATCTGAGCATTAAAAACCCCTAAGTCTGATTTCTGGGGAAAGCTTTCTATTGTTTCGGGAACTGTCCTAGTTAATTCAGCTTGGGTGACCTGCTCATCTCCGGGGTGGCTGGCTTAGAAAAGATGAGGCCGAGTCTTCCCTGAATCCAAACACACCGCAAGGATAGGAACCACAGGGACCAAGTTACTCTAGGCAAACAAACCTGTCAATACCTAACTTGACAGAAAGAGAAAAGAAACAAGGACCCTTAGCCTGTCACCAGCTGGGCAACCTGAGTGGAGAAAGGCAGACGGGGAAGGAATGAGAGAACACCTCTGTTTACAAACTGCTTCTTTGTGAATGAAGCAGCGTTCTAAAATCTAGGGGGAATATTGCCGGGAAGGGGGAATGAGCAAGACATCCCACGGTATGTTACAAGGGCTACAGGAGTTCATTCATTCCTCTGCTGCGGTCCCTTTGTCTCAAAGCCAGGAGCCTTGACAGGGGCTCCGCGTGCATGGGCTTCACTGTGGACACAGGATAAAGAGCATCAAAGGGTTCTACCACTGAAGCCCATGTCAGAGGAGCAGCGATCCAAGCTAACACCACCGAGCAACTGGGTTGGGGTCTCCAGCCGACCCGTGACATAGTGGACATCTGCAGCTTCTTCCCAGTTTGAAAGGTGATTTCTAAAGCAAATTATCAACGATTTACTTATCTCTTTGGGATTTGATACCGCTCCAGTAAAGGCAAATGTGCAAATTAAAGACTACGTGTGCCGCAGTACGGCACCTAATTATTTTATTCTTTAAAAGAAATTTTTTTGCTTTTGTTAATCAACTCCATAACTACCATTTGTGTGGTCACTGACCAAACTATGACAGCAATTTTTCAGACTATCCATACTGATGGGAGCCTGGGTGGCTCAGTCAGTTGAGAGTCTGCCTTTGGCTCAGGTCATGATCCCAGGGTCCTCGGATCGAGCCCCGCATCGGGCTCCCTGCTTAGCGGGGAGTCTGCTTCTCCTAGTCCCCCTGCTCATGCTCTCTCTCTCTCTCTCTCTCAAATAAATAAAATCTCTTTTTTTCAAATAAATAAAATCTTAACAAAAATGAGCTTTAAAAATAAAAAAAGAAATCCATATTGAGCTGTAAGCAAAACCCAAAAAGGTAAGTAAAAGATCTAACTTTGAATGTTTCCTCTTAAACAAAGCAAGAGAAACAATATACCCCCTCCCTGGCCTCTGACTTTGTTTTCTCATCGGTAGAAAGCAAAATAAAGCTCTCTAAAAGAAAGAGTCGCTGAGCTCTTCACTGGAATCAAATCTAGTTGCTTTGAATGAAAAAAAAAATGCACTACTTCAAATGAAGCATTTTCTAAACCCTGACTTACTTTTCACACAGCCTGTGCATCTAATGAGCAGGCTGAGAAATGGAGATGTGTGCCCGGCTCCAAGTCCTCAAGCTTTTCTCCCTTTACACGTGGTCTCACTGAAAGAGAAACCAAGGCCCTAAGGGAGGAAGATGGCAGAGGGGATTTAGTTGACTAGAGGTACACGAGCAAACACTGGGCTCGTGGCTCCCTGGCTTTTCAGTTTCTTTCTTCCCTAGGTTTAGGCTCCCCATTTCCAGAGGCGTCATTGGGTGTGGAGGCTGATGGCAGGGGTTGGCTGGATTTCCATGTATATGTACTACTATCAATGGTCAAAAAGTCAAATACACTTGGTTAAAGAGACCATCTTTGTTTTTCAAAAAGAATGTTATTTTAAAAACGAGTGTGAAAGATTAGCTGGGGAATTAGATCTGCTGTGAAGAAAGCAAGCCACTACAGTTAGTAATGGCCAAAAAATGTGTGTTTAAAAATGGGAGCATGAAGATTACTACTGTTCTGCTCTATTAGAACTGCAGTTAAATGTACAGTGAGTTTTTAAAAACACCGGCATTCACATTATTTTTCTAGCATGTTAAGTATTTTTAAAAATTGAAGTACTTTATATGAATAACATATTTAGCAAGACTAAAATCCTCACCTGTTGTTCTTTTCAGATCAGTGAGGATCTAAGTCTTGCTCTGCCACCGACCATACGCTCAGTGACCTTTGGGCAAATCGCTTCTCTTCTCTGGGCTTCAGTTTCTGCCTTTATTTTGAGGCAGTCACGGCCGGTTGAATTTCCTCCGGTGTTCATAGTCCGTGATCCTCTTTCAACTGGCGTGTAAATGGGGGGGGGGGGGGGCATGGTGAATGGGAAGTCTTGTTTCATGGGTGCAAAAGGGAAAAAATTGAGAGATGCTTGGGATAGGTGGGGTTAGAGTCAGAAGGACAAGACTGTCATCAAAAGTGACAGTCTTCTGGGCCCAGGCCAGCCATTCAGCTACAATGACAGGACTTCTAGAGCAAACGAAAGGGAACAGCAAAAGGGACAATGCAGCAGAGGCCAAAGTTGGAAACTAGTAGAATGACAGAAATTTATTCTCTGTGGAGTAAGGATTGCTACACTCCAGCCTAGCCAAGAATGCTAACTTTCCTTGAACTATCAAAAACTGCGGAGGACTGGGGCGCCTGGGTGGCTCAGTGGGTTAAAGCCTCTGCCTTCGGCTCAGGTCATGGTCCCAGAGTTCTGGAATTGAGCCCCTCGTTGGGCTCTCTGCTCAGCAGGGAGCCTGCTTCCCACTCTGTCTCTGCCTGCCTCTCTGCCTACTTGTGATCTCTGTCTCTGTCAAATAAAATAAGTAAAATCTTTAAAAAAAAAAAAAAAAACTGCGGTGTGGCATGTATGTAATTAACATGTGCTCAGAATTCACAAGACGTTGTGTGAAACAGAAATGGAATAAGTCCTAGGCCTCCCGCTTGGAATCTGAATAGATTAGAAGGGGAAGGGGAAGCCCGCCTGCTTTTTCTTTCTTTCTTTCTTTTTTTAAGTAATCTCTACGCCCGACATGGAACTGGAATTCATGACCCCAAGATCAAGAGTTGGTCCACATGTTCTACCAACTGAGCCAGCCAGGCATTCCCCACCCTCTTTCTAAAGCAGATTCCTGGGGCACCTGGGTGGCTCAGTAGGTTAAGCATCCAACTCGTGGTTTGGGCTCAGGTCATGATCTTGGGATTATGGGATGGAGCCCAGAATCTAACTGGGCTCTGTGCTCAACAGGGAGTCAGTTCCCCCCTCCCTCTCCCTCTGCCCTCCCTGTCTCTCTCTCTCTAAAATAAATAAATAAACATATAAATAAATATTTTAAACTAATAAATAAATAAAGCACATTCTTGGGGTTCACAGCTGGCTCAGTCAGAGAAGCATGTGACTCTTGATCTTGTGAATTTGAACCCCGCGATGGGCATAGCGATTACTTAAAAAAATAAGAAAGCAGATTCTTGAGGCTTGGTGTTGTGTTATACAATGAGTTGTACGTAAATGGACTAGACCACCATGCCAGGGAATGAAGGAAAATGAAGAAAGGTCCTGCTAGGCAAGCGAGGCATGCGCCAGGAAGGAAGCAAAGAAGAGGCCAAAGCCGAAGGCTGTGAGCCTGGAGGAAGGCCCCAGAGTCCACAGCAAATATGGGAACCCAAGGTGAAGGGAAAATCGGGACTCTGTGGAAGACACTCACCATGGAAGTGGACCTCGCAGCTAAAGAGGCAGGAAGAGGGGTGCCTGCGTGGCTCAGTGGGTTAAGGCCTCTGCCTTCGGCTCAGGTCATGATCCCAGGGTCCTGGGATTGAGCCCCGCATCGGGCTCTCTGCTTGGCGGGGAGCCTGCTTCCCCCTCTCTCTCTCTGCCTGACTCTCTGACTACTTGTGGTCTTTGTCTGTCAAGTAAATAAATAAAATCTTTTAAGTAAATAAATAAAGAGGCAGGAAGAAAGAGAACAACTGAGTCCAAGTGAAACAATGCGGTTGGACTTCAACAAGCCACTCCTGGAGGTTAGGGTCTAAGTCCTCTTCTCTGTCTCCTCATCAGGGCACCCCATTCATGACATAGAAAGCGGACAAAGCAGCAAAGGTAGCAGACAGAAGTCATCACCATTTGGAAGCATAAGGATCCAGGATGTTTTAAAGGTAAAATGCTGAAAGTTTTCTTGCTATAAACAGTGAAAAGAAGTGCAGACAAACGGAAAGTAGTCTTTGGTGCACGCTCCTCTAAGTAAAGAGCCTGTTTAGGGGCCTGGAGTTGGTGCTAGGCAGGACCTCCAGGATTCAAAGTGTGGTCCTCGGGCCAGCAGCAGGGGTATCCCGGGGGAGTATGTTGGACATGGCCCTGCCCTGATCCACTGCATCAGAATCTGCCTTTGAACAAGACCCCCAGGGGATTCCTATGCACATCAAAGTTTGAGAAGCAGTGCACTTTAAGAGGGATCACCAAACTCCTATTAAGGACAGATACTATTAGGCTTTTCAGGTCACATTCAGTTTCTGCCACTGCTGCTGCTACCTCTTTTTTCTCTCCTCTTTCACCTGCTTTTCCTCCTCCTCCTCCTCTTCCCTCTGCTTCCCATACAAACCGTTAAAAATGTAAGACCCAGGGGCGCCTGGTTGGCTCAGTGGGTTAGAGCCTCTACCTTCCGCTCAGGTCCTGATCCCAGAGTCCTGGGATCTAGCCCCGCATCATCGGGCTCTCTGATCTGCTTCCCTCTCTCTCTCTGCCTGCCTCTCTGCCTACTTGTGATCTCTGTCTGTCAAATAAATAAATAAAATCTAAAAAAAAAAAAAAATAAAATAAAATAAAAATAAAAATGTAAGACCCATTCTTAGCTCCCAGGGACTGGTAAGATCTAGCCCACAAGATCCTGGGTCCTCTGCCCCACCCACCTGGCCCAACACAGGGCTGAGCTCTGGGAGGCTGGTGTCAGGGACAGAGAACATCACGCACAGAGTCAAAATCCCCACAGCCAAGTGTGAGCTTGCCCAAGTGTCTTAATCTCACTACACCAGTTTCCTAGTGTGTAAAATGGGGCTACTGGTCACGGAGCTGTTGAGAGGAGTAAAGAAGATAATGGATGCTAAAAACTGTAAGACTGTCATCCTGATAACCTCTGACTCAAAGAGCAAGGCCGGCTGTCCAGGCGCACAGTGAGGGAGCACTAGAGCTGTCTTCGCCACCCGAATACCAATCCTCAATGCGCCCTCCCCACGGAGGAAGGAGATGTCTTGGCCAGGCTGAGACTCCAAAAAACAAATACAAAACAAATCTAAAGCTTGTTACAAATCTTCAGCCCCTAAGATATCCAGTTACATTTTTGCTTTTGTATCATCCTTTTCTGTTCTGGCAAATTCCAAGTTCCTTTAAACTAGCATTCCACTTGGATTCACCTACATCCAACTAATTCAAGTTGGGCCTCAAATCCTCATGATCCTGTAGACCACAGAATGTTCTGTGTCATTTTTTAGGACTCACCATTATGCTTTTCACTTGTGCTAAAGGCCTTATATATGTTAAAGCATTATTTTCATAACAACCCTGTTAAGTAGCTACTATTACTTATAATATTTTACAGATGAGGAAACACATTCAAAGAGGTAACTCGCCCAAGGTCACACCGCTGTGGCAAAGCTGAGATTCAAATGCTGCAGTCTGATTCCAAAGCCCGTGCTCTTCACTAGGAAGGCATACAACAAGAGAAGAAGATGGATTTTTAAGACACAGAGTACTGAAAATACGGAAGTAGGGTTGAGGGCAGTTTTTCAGGGTCACGATACCCTCTGTGCAGAATGCAAGGGGTCAGAGGGCTGCCTAGCATTTCTGAGATACAATGTGCAGAGGCAACAAAAAGCAGGATGTAGGGGTACCTGGGTGGCTCAGTGGGTTAAGTCTTTGCCTTCGGCTCAGGTCATGATCTCAGAGTCCTGGGATAGAGCCGGAGCCCCAAGCCCTGTATCAGGCTCTCTGCTCAGCAGGGAGCCTGCTTCCCCCCTGCCTCTCTGCCTGCTGGTGATCTCTATCAAATAAATAAATAAAATCTTTAAAAAAAAAAAAAAGCAGGATGTATTTCTAAAAAGGAAAAGATGCACATAGAAGGCATCTCACCTTTCTGCACATGTGACACAAACTTTTCAAGCCCCTGATGAGGGACTCGCTTTGTACCCCATCTGCATCCCTAAAGCTGAGAAGGAGAATGGGCCACTGTGGAGAATCGAGTCAACTGCACACAAGGCCCTGTGGGCCACACCACCCTCTTCCTGTGGTTGGTCAAGGTTACTATTTGCCTTTTTGACATGCTATCAATTATGCTGCCGACAGAGATACTGGACCTTTAGTTTTCTTATAAAATAAGAAACTGAGTTTAATTAAACCATCAGTAACTTGGACCTAATTATTTCAGACAGTATTTAATTAATGTTTCATGGGTACCTAATGTAATTAAGGTTCCTTTAATAAGACCTTCTGTGACATTAAAATAGATGACCTTTATCTTCCTTATCGACCACATTCTGACAACTCAGATTTGTCATTTTCACTGAAAGGTATAGTTTGATTAAATAGAACAGACCATAAAATTAATCTGGCAAATTATACTTGTTTGTTTCTTTTTTCCTCCCCCCTCAAACCCTAATAAGTTAAGTCTTTTAATTAGCAGCACAGATACAAGTGTTCATGCTACCATTTTACTTTTAATTTGCCAAAGTGTTTCTTTTGTACATGAATTTTTGTGACCAAAGCAGATAACAACTATCCTTTATTAATCATGGTGAAGGGTTCAATCTTTAAGATATGAAAAATAATGAGCTGTTCTTTACTTTAACAATGATGAGTGATTGTTTTAAGATGTCCTGCTGTTAATAAACGGGTTTAAATTCATAGTACTAATAAGCCATTTTAAATATGAAAATCCCTATTGGCACTGCAAACAAGAATAAACTGCCCCTTAAAATCTAAGGTGATTCAAAGATGCACCTGACCTTCTTTTTCGAAATTGAAAAGATTTGCATGACCCTGTGACCAAGATTCAAAAGGTCCCAATGACCTTCTCCCGCAAAGCCACATATATGCAAGACCTAACTGGTAGAGGGGAAGTTAGTCTCATATCGGCTAAGTATATAATTTCCTAAGAAGTTACCTTGTTCAGTGAAAGTGGGGAAAGGTAGGCTAAGAGAAATAAAACTCAATCGGGAACCATTATATTCTCATCTCATTTTCAAGGCCTGCGAAGACTGGATTCCCTTCCATTCTAGCAACACGGACAACAGAGTGTTGCCTCTTCCGAAACACAAGATATGCCTCCACCTTCAAAGAAAAGACCCAAAGTCGGGAAAAGGTTCTTCCCTGAGGCCCTGGCTGCCTGGATGTAAAGTCATGGACGTAGAGGAGGGAGTGGGGTCAAGGGTGAGACCCCGCAGAAGCCTGCAAACATTCTGGGTGGGATACACCTCTCCTAAGTCTGAGAGTGAGAATTCTGAACACATAGGATGAAGGTCATCACTGGTCTAGACCACTGCTGTCCAACAGAGCTTTCTGCATTGATGGAAGCATTCTGTATCTGCTCTGATCAATATGGTAACCACATGGCTGTGGAACACTTGAAATGTGGCTAATGCAACTGATGAGCAGAGATTTCAATTTTATTTAATCTGAAGTAATCAAAATTGAACTTGAAATAGCCCCCTGTGACGAGTAGCTACCATACTGGATGGGGCAGTTCAAGACACTCTACCCTCCCGGGCCCACCTCACTCACAGAAGCGGAGCAGACTCAGAGCAGACAGCAGTCCCGGTGGGCGCCCTCCTTTGCTGGGCACTGCCATATCTGGGGACCAGTCCACAAAGCCCCAGTTACTCCCCTGAGTAGGAGGCCAGACTTACTGCCTCACTCGGACACGGCTTCCAGTTCATACTAATTATTTCCTTCCGCGGAAGCTCAGGGATAACGTCCCTGTGGAATCACTTGACAACATGCTACCGCTGCTGTTTCTGGTCCAACAACTGAAAAACCACTACGCCATGTGAGACAGAAAAGGAAAAGCAGAGAAACGGAAACTCCTATAGGCCATTTTTTTGCGGGGGGGGGGGAGTGGGATATAAGGAGAGAAAAGATGGCATTTTGGAACACAGGGCCAAGATTCTAGAGGGTTTTCTGCTGGCTTTAAATTGAAATACCTCCACTTCGTGCTGTATGATCCCAAGCAAGTCATTCTACTCTCTGAGCTGTCCTGGCCTCCTCTGCAAAGAAGGGAATAGCACGAGCCTTGCAGAGTGGCTGTGAAGATTCGAGAAGGTAATGTAGAAATAAATGCTTTAGAAAACCCTAAAGCATTACATCAGTATTATACATTGTTATTCCATTGTTAACTGGTTTAACACTATGCCCAGTGTCACATATGAAAACAGTTCCTTTTGCCTTTTTTGCAGATATCAGATTGAAACCTAGAATGATGAGGTGAGCATTGGAGAATCTTGGCCCTGATGGGACTGCTGGGCTGACGGGTGCCTCAGGACAGCCTTCTGGGCTTTGATTTCACAGTCAAACTAGTCTAAGAATCAGGGAGCAAAAGGCAACTTAGGAACTCCACTTACCGAAGCAAGGAGACTATAGAAAAATGAGAGTAAAACCCAAAGGAAAAAAAAGTATACACACACACACACACACACACACACACATTCATATTTATATAAAATTTATTTTATATACTTTGCATTATAATAAATATAATGAATAATACATATAAATGTATACTTACATTAACCACTTACTGAGTGAATGGTATTCCTAACAAATTCAGCTAAATGAGATCAAGACTTTTCCATGCTGGGGCACCTGGGTGGCTCAGTGGGTTAAAGC
This sequence comes from Mustela nigripes, assembly GCF_022355385.1. Lineage (NCBI taxonomy): Eukaryota > Metazoa > Chordata > Mammalia > Carnivora > Mustelidae > Mustela > Mustela nigripes. The sequence goes on from NC_081575.1 coordinate 11,863,248, forward strand.
CTCTGCCTTCAGCTCAGGTCATGATCTCAGGGTCCTGGGATCCCACCCCAAATCAGGCTCTCTGCTCAGCAGGGAGCCTGCTTCCCTTCCTCTCTCTGCCTGTCTCTCTGCCTGCTTGTGATCTCTGTCTGTCAAATAAATAAATAAAATCTT
>NC_081575.1:11863500-11873123 GCF_022355385.1 Mustela nigripes
CAGGTCATGATCTCAGGGTCCTGGGATCGAGTCCCGCATCAGGCTCTCTGCTCAGCAGGGAGCCTGCTTCCCTTCCTCTCTCTGCCTGTCTCTCTGCCTGCTTGTGATCTCTGTCTGTCAAATAAATAAATAAAATCTTAAAAAATTTAAAAAAAAAAAAGGCTTTTCCATGTTAAGGCCCAGCTCCAATTTCAATTAGTCATGGCCCTCCAAAAGAGTGGCTGGGAGCACGGGGTAGTTTGCTGGGTACTGGGGACGTCCCACATCCTGGCCTGGGGGGTGGCTGTATGGTTGCATAAATATTTAAAAATCAATCCTTCTCGGGGTTCCTGGGTGGTTCAGTGGGTTAAGCAACTGCCTTTGGCTTGGGTCATGGTCCCGGGGTCCTGGGATAGAGCCCCACATCTGGCTCCTTGCTCAGTGGGGAGCCTGCTTCTCCTTCTCCCTCTGCCTGCCTCTCTGCATTCCGCTCTGCCTACTTGTACACTCTCTCTGTCAAATAAATAAATAAATAAATCGTTCTAAAAAAATCAATCCTTCTCAGGACACCTGGCTGGCTCAGTCAATAGAGCCTGTGACTCATGATCTCAGGGTTGTGAGTCTGAGCCCCACGCTGGGTACAGAGATTACTTAAAAATAAAATCTTTAAGGACACCTGGGTGGCTCAATGGGTTAAGCGTCTGCCTTCAGCTCAGGTCATGATCCCAGGGTCCTGGGATCAAATTTGGCTTTGGCATGGGCTCCCTGCTCAGCGGGGAGCCTGCTTCTCCCTCTGCCTGCTGCTCCCCTTGCTTGTGCTCTCTCCCTCTCGCTCTCTCTCTGACAAATAAATAAAATCTTTTAAAAAATGTTTTAAAAATAAAATTTAAAACAAAATCTTTAAAGAAAAGTAAATATATAGAAATCAATCTGTCCCTACACTTAAGATCTAGGCACCTTACTGAATGTAAACTATACCCTGTTAATTTTTTTAAATTCAATTAACAAATTTTAAAAAAGATGAGCAAACATATCTGTGAAGTAGCATAAATATCCTTCTAATGAAAGTGACTGACTCAAGGCTGCACATCTAGCCATCTTTTGTAAGAGACAGTATTGGAATTCTCATCTCTGGATTCCCAATCCAGTCTGCATTCTAATTTTCCAGGGCTCTTCAACCACTGCCTGAGGAGGACACTTCAGATTAAGATGGCAAAGAGCAAATTTATGTTCTCAGTATCAACAGCAGAACAGACTTTTTCACCAATCAGTATCAGAGGCATCTCTTAGAGGGCAGTGCCCACTTACCCAGAAGTGCACTGGGGCCCCCACACTGGACGCACTCCTAGCCTTCCCTCAGTTTCTCCCTCCTGAGTGTGTTCCTGAAATTCCCTGACAGCATCTTCTTCCTTCTCCCTTCTCCTTCCCCACATGTGCACCCTGCTTCTCGGGACCACACTAAGGTCAAGCACATATCTCTGGGTGAGAGTTGGGGTCTTCTAGGCATTAGCTCCATTCAAACCCCTGACGGTTATGGCAATAGCGTGCAGACATTAAAGAAAAAAAAAAAAAAACACAGCTTTAAGAAGTGAACTGTAAAATTTCCTGCAATTCAGCTGCCAGCTCAAAAAATACTGTGCAGCCAAGATGTTTTCAATTCTCTGTAGGTTATCCTCAGAAGGTGGAATTACGTAGTGAAAAACAGAAAGTTTAGAAAAGGAACAAGAAATGTAAAAACATTACAGAGGAGGAAATCTGGTAATGACTGATGGTTTTTATTATGCCTGATTGAATTTCCATGGGAAATTGTGTTGTTGAGAATGATTAACAAAATAGTTGCAGGGTGAGGCTTATGTGTAATAAAGGAGCTCTAATACCCTGATATGAAATATAAAGAAAATATTGCCAACATAGAGAAGAACTATATTTAGACTTGTTAAGTGATCCTTTTCTCATTAATTCCTGAAATTGGGTAATACGTTTGCCCTCTCAGTAGATTGTTTGGATAAATAGTTATTTTGCTTACATCTTCCTTCAAAAGTCTCTTCATTTTAAGAATGTGGGAGCAAGGCAATGAGGAAAACTGGCCATCTTAATATAAAAATAAGATAAATATGGATGTGAAAAAATAAACTTAGGTGTTCAAATAAAAAAAACCCCATTGCTAATAGCTGCAATGGAATATTTCATTACACACACAAATCGGGCATCGCTTTAATCAAATTGAATTTAGATTATAGACTTTCATGTAAAACCTAATTTACTTTGAATTCCCCGGTCACGACTTATGAGCGCCTTACAGGACAAGGTTAAAGAGATTACATCTGGGTTCATGTCAGCAGCATCTGCTGGTTAGTCCTCTGCCTGCTGATTTAATGAGAGGTTATGCACAGTCTGTCGGAAGGACTTCCATTCTAGGCAGGTGCTTGAAAGAAATCTTCATTTCCATTGCGACCACTAACGGGGCTTTCAGAATCAGGAAACCGATGCATCACCAGCCTCTGATGTGTAAAACAGTCTGATATTTGTCACCACTTGCCTACGCATTGAAGCAGTAAATACGGCTAGATCTTTTGTTTTTTTTTTTTTTTTTTTTTTTTTTTTTTGCAGTTCATAAAGGAAAAAAATATTACCCTGAAATGTAGCCTTTTAGAAAACTGATTTATGCATATTTTGCCTAAAATGAATCATCTTGAGGAGGTATGTTTCTAAGTGACACAACGCTATACATAATTGTATAAATAATATGCATATTATAGAAGGAAAATGCATTAAACTCTGCTTATCCTTAATGAACAGAGGAGGGGAACACAGAAATCATTCATCCTGAAAATTCTAATACAAATTTTTAAATAATAAATTCATTAAAACATTTTCTATTTCAATTCACAAGTTCTTCAGAGAAAAGCTTAAAGATGTTCCTATAATTATTGTAACAGGAAGGGGTTTGAGCCATTAAAATAATCTTTGGCAATTCAGTGTGATTCCCTTTATTTACGCAGCACTCTTCCGAGTGTGCCCAAGTTCCCTCTCGCCTTTGCTGAAATGGTCACTTCTAAGCGCCGTGTCACAAAGAGGTTTAAATTCCAAAATCAATCAAGTCATTTTGCCATGGAAGGATTTACAATCGAGTAATCTGTAATCATATAGATGCCTTATGATAATTATCTTCTTTCCGAGCATATATTTGTGACCGGGAGTGCTTAAAACGAGGGGGGAGGGGTGGACCTGACTCTCTTGGTATTTCATTAGGAGGAGACTGAGAAATCCCAAGCATTTTCTTTATATGTTAAATCCCACTTTTGCGTATGCCCTACTCATACCATTGTGCAAACCTAACAACTGGACATAGCTCTTGACAAATCACAGTTTAAATATTCATTTTGAGTATGCATAAAAATTATAATAAGAAGATGGGCAATTTTCTCAACAGGCCTGTCATAATCATGAGAACTGATTATTCGTGGTAGGGGATACAGGATGAACAGGTGTTTGGGCTCAAGAGAATACATTAATTTCTCCAGTTTCAACAACTGGGATCGTGACTACAGATGACACAAGTTTTTCCACTGCACGCGTATTCAGGGGGTGAACTGGCGTTTTGTGCAGTAGCTACATCCGTGGCTTTGCTTCTGCTTCTGAACGTGGCAACCACGGCTTATTTGCTATTCAGTCATCAGTGAGTGCTCGACAGACATCTCGCTCACACAGGGTGATCACCAGACTGCCAGCGCCGAAGTCAAGGCTCTCACCCTCCCTCCTGGCAGCTGACACAAGCCCTCAAGGGCTAGAGGGAAATCTCAAAGAAAATGGCCTCAGCCGCGAGGAATGTGAAGGATTAGGATGTTTAATGACTTAGAAGTTGAGTGATATTGACAATTCTCCCTGTGTTTAATCAAACATTTAAGACAAGTTGAAGAGTCAGAGAGTAGTTTGAGGACAATAAAAGCAAACAAACTGTCTTGTCCAGACAAGTCAATTTCTGCTAAAGTGACAGCATTTCTGGAAAGAAGTTTCCCTGTTTCTCCTGCCCCACAGCCACAGCACTGAGTCGACTCAGTGGCCCATCTGACAAACAGCCGTGTGCTCAAATGCACATCGGTCCGAGCTGGTGTCTTGCCTAGTTTCGACAATACATGAAGTAAGTATGAATGAAATAATAAAACTGTATTATTATTTTTTGGTTCTTTTGTGCATGTGGATTAACTGTGAAGGCAGGCTTATTTAGATTTCTAAAATGCATCCTGTGTGATTCTCCTTGTACCTCTCAGGATGCTCACAGGACAAACATAGTTAATAAAATTCAGTTGCAGGGCACCTGGGTGGCTCAGTGGGTTAAGCCTCTGCCTTGGGCTCAGGTCATGATCCCAAAGTCCTGGGATGGAGCCCCGCATCGGGCTCTCTGCTCAGCGGGGAGCCTGCCTCCCCCTCTCTCTCTGCCTGTCTCTCGGCCTGCTTGTGGTCTCTATCTGTCAAATAAATAAATAAAGTCTTTTTTAAAAAATTAGAAAATAAAATAAAATTCAGTTGCGTGATATGTTAGGAAAACAAGGGTGAAAGATTTGTCCCGGATCAGGAAGAAGTCTCATCTCTCTAGTCATCCTGCAGATCCACCGCTTGTTGAAGTTCTGTCCATTAGGGAAACTGCAGGGCACAAAAACTAGAAACTTTTTCTTTCAAAGAGGGCTTCCTCAAAGGTCTTAGTGGTGAGTGGGGCAGGTAAAACCCGGGAGGGCAAACTAGAATTTGCATGTCAATAGATGGGTTTAACATACATTAACACATTGGTGGGTAACGAACCATTGTTTCTGTGTTAATGAAGACATTTTCCGAATGATAGGTATGCATTTTTGCATTCCTCTCACATCTAAAGTTTTGCAGAAAATTTGCCTGGGTAGGGGGAGAAAACAGTGATTTCCCTGGGTAAAGAATCATAAGTTACCATCAAGGCACCCAAGGCAGAATAAGTAAAGCACCACATTAATAGGTAGAGATCACTAGATTAACGCGGCACTTTAATAACTGGAACGTCAGTCTAAATCAATCAGAATTAGACAAAAACTATTTTCTTCTCCTGTGGCATGAAATGGTGGCTGTAAATGTGAAGGGGGTGTGTCCTTCTCAGCGGAAGACTGTAGATTCAAACATGAATCCTGACTTTTAACAAGTTAGCAAGTGACTGCCTTGAAGACACCATCACATGCTGCTTCCTGGCAAGGTGTATGGGGTTGGGGGGAGATGGGAATGAAGGGTCAGGAAAGACACTCGAGCCTTGAGCTTGTATTCCAGAAACGCTAGTCTCCCCAAGGCCGCATTCAACCCTTTCCTAAAGTATCACCCAAAGACCCTTTTGAGTCAAGTGACAACTTCCTAGAATCAGAAATATTGGGACATCTCTTCTCTGGACTCAAGTCCCCACTTACCACAAGCTGCCCCTTCTCCGTTCAAGCCTAGCAATAGAGAGGGCCTGGGTTCCAAGAGGTGAGCAGTGTGTCCCCTCAAAAGTCATCCCGAAGACTCGGAAGTTGACTTTCTGAATACCTAGGCCTATGCTCTCCTCCCCCCTCAGGACATGCTTCTCCCTTCCCCTCATCACTCAGCTCTTCAGGTCCAGGCACTGGGCTGGGAAACGGGTGGCACTTTGTGGTCCAGATTTTCCTGCAGGTCTCCTGCTTGCAGCCCCGCCCCTCATATTTCTTCCCTTCCTTCCTCACATCTGAATAAGCATCTGTTCTCTGCCTTGTGCACCACCGCAAGGCGCCAAGGACAGGCCATGCCCTCAGGAGGCTCACATTCCCTTGTGGGGGTAGGGGAGCTGATGAATGTAAACCAGGCAAGGGCATCACCCCATGGTCAAGGTGGTCCCTGTGGTCAGAGCTCTCTCACTGAGGTCAACACAGAACACTCTACTGGCACAAAAAAAAAAAAAAAGGAAGAAAAAAAAAAGGAGCCACTAACACCAGGAAGAGGGAAGGAAGCACAATTTTGGGGGGAGGTGGGTAACGTACTGCTTTGAGGTAGCTCACGTGTTGAATCCCCCGAAGTTTAAAGGCCTCTGAATTATATACTGGTGGAAAGGGGGGGTGTTCACTCAGCGCGGCAGGTGGGGACAAGGACTCGGTCCTGTGAAACAGTGTCAACACGATGGCTGGGGCTCGCCAAAGCAGCGGACTCTTGCCAAACCAGAAGACAGGGTGTCTGTCTCTTTTGTTTAGACCCTTTGTATAGTGCTTAACAAAGTCTTTCTTACTTTAAAATGGTATCCAAACAGTGTTGCGTTGCAGTGGAATCCCTTTGCCTCCCACCCAAACTAAAGCTTCTACGGAATCCTGAGAAGGAAAGAACCAGGCAGGGTTGTTGCTTATGAAGACCTGGAGCAAAGGCAGCCCGGGAGGCCACTCCCCAGTCATCTGCAGCCTCCACACACTGCACAGAAGAAGCGCTGTCTCCAGCAGTCTCCCCGGTAGACTGGGGGACCCACAAAACAGCAACCATAGCTTTCTCATGTGCGTATTTCCAGAAGCTACCACACCGCTGGTAAATGGCATGAACGGCATTGAACTGAAAAGGAATGCAAGGGAAGGAGAAAGAACCGGGGTGTGCCAGAGGGATGCAGGATGTGCCAGCGGAGACACGAAGGGTAAGTGACTCACAGATGTGAGGGCCAAAGGAATAAAACAGTTGGGAGACCACATGAATAATGCTTATCCCAAGGAACTTGAAACGCTGTGTGGAGAGCGAACAGCAAGCAAGCAATTAGGAAACTCTGTAATTAAAGCAATGTGACATACAGGTTGTATACAGAATCCACCACCCCCAGAACCACGCCAGGGGATGAGGGATGGCTGCCTGGACGGAGGACTTCAAGCTGGAACTGAAACTGAAAGGTCTGGTCACATACCCAGGAGGGAAGAAGGGAGAGGCGGGCTACGATCGAATCGCCAAGACCCTCACATGTCACACTTGAGAGTCTAGCTTTATTCTACACTAAATAGATAGCCCCTGAATAACTCAGAACAGGTAAGAGGGTCAAATTGGATATTAGAAAGAAGTAGAATTAAGAAGCTCTTTTAAGAGCTTGGGTGGCTCAGTGGGTTAAGCCTCTGCCTTGGGGTCAGGTCATGATCACCTGGTCCTGGGATCCAGCACCGCATTGCATTAGGCTCTCTGCTCGGCGGGGAGCCTGCTTCCCTCTCTCTGCCTGCCTCTCTGCCTCCTTGTGATCTCTGTCAAATAAATAAGTAAAATCTTGAAAAAAAGATTTTTTTTTTTGAAGAAGCTCTTTTAATACACCAGTAAAGCAGTGGTAAAAGCAGGGGCTTTGAGTCCAAAAAGGAGACTGTGCATTTAAGAGCTATAAATTGAAAGAGCAGAACTGGCAGGGTTTAATAGCCCACTCTCTGGTTATTTCTGTTTTCTCCAGCAGAAAGCCAAGTGACATTTCTACCCGGATCTGCACATCAGCAACAGCCAGCCACTTTGTGAACTGCAGCACTTAGAGGGAAGGAGGGATGGAAGACGGGAGGATGGAGGGGAGCGTAGGTCCTTCTCCTCACTGAGCCCCAGTCAGCCTGGCCTGGAAGCGTGAGCAGCACTTACCAGCCTGTCTTCCCAAGTCTACATCTCCCAAGTCCCCCATTTTCATTCCCTCTTAGCTCATTAGTTACCCGCTATACAATCCAGAGGCCGAGGCTTTTCTTCCTTAGGGCTTCCAATTTGGACATGATGTTACACTTGTTACTAACTTAGTAGCTACAGTGGGAAAAAGCTAAAAGGTTTCTTATAATTTCTTTAATATTGCTCCTCTCTAAGGAAGGGGCCCATGACTTCACCTTATAAAACTGAGGATGTCTGTAGAGTGGGTCGTGGGTCCTCAAGTACGATCAACTTGATGACCAACCACATCAACCTGCCTACCCCAGCAGCTGGTAAGAAAACTTCTTTAAGACAACCACATCTGGAGTCTACTGGAGACTCCTGATAAAGCAATGGCACCAGAGGCAATGGAAAGAGGGCACTGCCAGAATTTAACACACGAGCTGACCTGACCAATCTGGAAGACATCAGTAGTCCCCATCAAAACCATTTTCTTCCCACTTTTGCTTTTCAGAAAGAAGAGTTTCCTTTATTACACATGCTGCCCACATTCTAAGTGTTGCTCACTTCGACATATACCTACATTATTGAGTTCTTACAAGAATTAAATGAGATTCTATGTAAATAAAGCTTAAAACACAGTAGACACTCCATAATAATAGCTATCATCATTATCCTCAGCATCAATCAATTTGGCCAAGCAGGCATCCAATAAATACTGACTGATCTTTTATTAAGTTTTTCATTTTAATCCCAGCATAGTTAACATATGTCATTCTATGAGTTTCAGGTGCGCAATACAGTGATTGGACAATTCCATTCATTACTCACTGCTCACTGCTCCCCATCCCCCAATCCACCCAACCCCCAATCCACCCAAATGACTGACTGACTGACTGACTGACTGACTGAAAGATTTTCCTTAAAGCGAGAAGATCCTACAAAAAGATGCAGACGACTTTGGCAGTTTCGAACTTATCTAAACATATAAAGCTTGAACACTTGTTTAGAGTTTTCCCATTTACAAAGTCCTTTTTCATATTTTCTTTCTTTTAAATTGTAAACGGCTCTCACACCCCCAGCACACCCAACCCCCCTCAGCCTGCCCTAGTTTTTTCCATAGCATCTATCAGCTTCTCAAATACCACATATTTAACTTTCTCATCTTGAACTCTGTATTGCCTGTCTCTCACCATGCACACACCAATAGAATGTAAGCTCCCAGAGAGCAGAGAGTTTTGTTTTGCTCCCTGAGGTGTCCCAAGTGCCTAGAACAGGGTCTGGCATACAGTAATAACAGTGAAACAATGAATGAATGAAAGCTCTACAGCTAATTGGTTAGTGGGAGCACACAATGAGGCTCAAAGATTGCTTACTCTGGAGAAAATGTGAAAGCTGGGCTGATTGCAGGGGAGTACAAAATTAAAAAAAAAAAAAAAACTGTAAGGAGGTGGGGGAGGTGTGGGAAGTGAAAGTGGGAGAGAACTCCTCCCCCCACTGGCATGAAGCTAAATGGCCCAAATGCCTGCAGGAATCTCTACTTTGGAATGCAGCTTCATTGAAACATTAAAAAAAAATTCTTGGGGTGCCTGGGTGGCTCAATTGTTAAGCGTTAAGTGTTTGCCTTAGGATCAGGTCATGATCCCAGGGTCCTGGGAGGGAGCCCTGCATGGGGCTCCCTGCTCCACCTGCTCCACCCTCCACCGGAAGCCTGCTTCTCCCTCTCCCACTCCCCCTGCCTGTGTTCCCTCTCTCGCGGTGTCTCTCTCTGTCTAATAAGTAAATAAAATCTTTAAAAAATATACAGGTTTTTTGGTTCCTATTTTTTTTTAAAGATTTTATTTATTTATTTGACAGCACAAGTAGGCAGAGAGGCAGGCAGAGAGAGAGGAAGGGAAGCAGGCTCCCTGCTGAGCAGAGAGCCCCATGTGGGGCTTGATCCCAGGACCCTGGGATCATGACCTGAGCTGAAGGCAGAGGCTTAACCCACTGAGCCACCCAGGCACCCCCAATTGTTCCTATTTTTTTTTAATTTTTTCAATTTATTT
>NC_081575.1:11873223-11894528 GCF_022355385.1 Mustela nigripes
GTTCACCTCCCCTTCCAATTTCCCCCAACTCCCTTCTCCTCTCTAACACCCCTTGTCCTCCATGCTATTTGTTATGCTCCACAAATAAGGGAAACCATATGATAATTGACTCTCTCTGCTTGACTTATTTCACTCAGCATCATCTCTTCCAGTCCCGTCCATGTTGCTACAAAAGTTGGGTATTCGTCCGTTCTGATGGAGGCATAACACTCCATAGTGTATATGGACCACATCTTCCTTATCCATTCGTCCGTTAAAGGGCATCTTGGTTCTTTCCATAGTTTGGCGACCGTGGCCATTGCTGCTACAAACATTGGGGTACAGATGGCCCTTCTTTTCATGACATCTGTATCTTTGGGGTAAACACCCAGGAGTGCAATGGCAGGGTCATAGGGAAGCTCTATTTTTAATTTCTTGAGGAATCTCCACACTGTTCTCCAAAGAGGCTGCACCAACTTGCATTCCCACCAACAGTGGAAGAGGGTTCCCCTTTCTCCACATCCCCTCCAACACATGTTGTTTCCTGTTTTGTTAATTTTGGCCATTCTAACTGGTGTAAGGTGATATCTCAATGTGGTTTTAATTTGAATCTCCCTGAGGGCTAATGATGATGAACATTTTTTCACGTGTCCTATTTTTTTTTTTTTATTTTTTTTTTTTAAAGATTTTATTTATTTATTTGACAGACAGAGATCACAAGTAGGCAGAGAAGCAGGCAGAGAGAGATGAGGAAGCAGGCTACCCGCCGAGCAGAGAGCCCGATGCGGGGCTCGATCCCATGACCCTGGGATCATGACCTGAGCCGAAGGCAGAGGCTTTAACCCACTGAGCCACCCAGGCGCCCCGTGTGTCCTATTTTTTTTTTTTAAGATTTTATTTCTTTGACAGAGAGAGAGCACTGAGAGAGCGCAAGAAAGCACAAGCAGGGGAGCCTCAGAGGGGAGCCGCAAAGGGAGCACAAGGGGCACAAGCAGGAGGAGCCCAAGCAGAGGAGCAGCAGAGGGAGAGAGGGAGAAACAGACTTCCCGCAGAGCAGGGATCCAGGGAGCCTGATCCGGGACTGGATCCCAGGACCTGAGCCGAAGGCAGATGTTTCAGCGACTGAGCCACCCAGGCGCCCCACACAGACAGTTTTTTAGAGTTAAGAGATTTTCTCCAGGACATCACTTGATCAGCATAACCATCGGAGAAGGCACTGCTCATCCCCTGGCGGGAGAGCTCCCGGACACTGTGGGTGCAAAGCTGAGCCAAGCGCTCAGACTGTCTGGGCTTCTGGGGTAGCACCTCACGGCGTCTCCATGTGGCCTCTCTTGTGCACTCATACTTACTTACCAAGGCATTTGGGTTTTGATGACTATCTCAGGAAAAAATAAAATTGAAAAAAGTCTGAATTTCTCCATTACCATGAATAACTGATTTTGAACCTTACTAGAACGATGACTCTCCTGTTCAGAAATGGTCGATACACGGTGTGCAAATCCTACCTGAGGCTGGCAGGGTGGGAACAACTTTGCTAGAGCCCCAGTGCACAGAGAATAAAGCCGAAGTCCTCAGTTTGGCCTTCCGTGTCCTCCACAGTTGAGCCCCAACTCCCACCTCACACGGAGGCACCTTTTGGCTCCGAGCCGCAGTGCTCTTCCCAGGTCCCCAACGTGCCTGACACGATCCCAGCCGGGAGCCTGTATGCTAGGTGCTGCTTCGACAGGGATCCTTGACTTCTGTGCCTTTCAAGGCATGCCTTACAATTCAAAGCCCACCCCCTCCAAGAGTCCTTTCCAAAACACCCCAGACAAAACAGCTTGCTGCCTCTGTCCCCTCCACTCCAAGGGCACCTGACACCTTTGGGAATGCCCTCAGGAGAGGCTGGCTTTTGGTTACTCTTCTAACAGTCTTCTAACAGACTTCTAAGCTGCTCCTGGAGAGCAGCTTCTGGCTTTCCCACACTGTCCAAGGCAAAGTAGCTGACTTTAAAGATGAGCATTTAACAAAACTAGCATGGGCAGAGCTTCTTGACTTAATAGAACTGTAAATGGCTGAGCAGTCAATTATTTCCTTTCCTACCAACATGAAAGTTTATGATGTCAGATAATACACCTAATCTCTACATGAACCTTGAGCACAGCTCCTCAAAAGTAAGGGCTAACTTACTAAAACGAGGACAAAAGGCAACCACAAAGCCTGTTAAAATGGGGTCTGCTTTCTCATTTACAGAGTTCCTCCTGGAGGCCACCCACTATAACCACCTCTTTTCAGAGAATACCATTTATTTTAAAAACTTAATTGAAATCCCAAAATCAAATGGAAATTATGTCAGGTGAAAGACAGAAAAGCTCTAACGAGACAGACTGAAGGAGAACTCAGGTTATCTGGGCTGAGGGTCACCAAGAGAAAGAGGGGAACCAAGATCACAATGAACCAAGAAATGAACAAACTAACAAACAAAACAGATAGATCACCTACATTTTACAGTTGGAGAAACTGAGACCCAGGGACAGGAAGTGATTTCCCCCAAGGTCACGCCTGGGCTGATAAGAAATAATTTCCCAACCAAAATGACCTACCAATGTGCTTGGTAAAAAACTCCAGGAGTTTTCACATGCATTATCATAACTGCTGCAGCTCAGGGCAGAGGGAGGGGATGTTAAACTCAGCAGCCAGAAGGAGCTTTCTGATCCACAAATCTAACCATGTCACTCCCCTGCCAAAAACTCTTCAGAGATTTAGCAACTTCAGGGATGGCTAGGAGAAGTCCGTCTTCTGGAGAGGCATCTATGAAACTAGTCAAAATTAGCAAAAACAATCATTCAAAGATTCTGAAGATTGATCAAAGGCTTACAACAAACTGAGAAGCATTTGTCCAATGCGATTCTCTACCATGGGAGGCCATAGTATTCAAGCTAAGGGATGCCACACACACACACACACACACACACACACACACAGAGCTCTACAGATTTGAAAGCTGAGAATCATATGATTTACATGACATATTAAGTAGAACTTGAACTTCAAATATCCTCACTCCTATTTAATCAGGGCCTGCTCCTAACTCTCAGCACTAATGTGAAGTTTGAGGAGAGAAATGCCCGAGCCTGTGGGGATTACTGTGGACACTCTTCCTAGTTCTTGTCTCCAGTTTTGACATCCCTGCTGTTATCCGCACAGAGTGAACACCTCTCCTCTACATTCCCCAAGACTACGCTTACATCCATCTGTAGGGCTGGAACTTTGAGGGCAGACTCAGGACAACAGCACCAGGTTTAAGAAATTCTAACGCAAAAAAAAAAAAAAAAAAAAAAAAAAAAAAAAAAAAAAGAAATTCTAACGCACACTAGCGTCCACTGTTCTATTCATTCTGAGACCCAAAACATCAGGGCCACCAATTATACCATAGGACTCCACTGCGCAAATTAGAAAAAGGCACCTCCTTGGTTAGATGCAAGAAGCTGCTTAGGTTGGGATGCCTGGGGTGGCTCAGTGCATTGAGGTCTCTGCCTTCAGCTCAGGTCATGATGCCAGGGTCCAGGGATCGAGCCCCGCATTGGGCTCTCTGCTCAGCGGGGAGCCTGCTTCCCTTTCTCTCTCTCTGCCTGCCTTTCTGCCTCCTTGTGATCGCGGTCTATCAAATAAATAAATAAAATCTAAAAAAAAAAAAAAAAAAAAAAAGCAGCAGCAGCAGCTGCTTAGGCGTCCTGCTTGGTGAGCACAGAATGCCTTTGTAACGAAGGAAGGAACTTCTTCCTGCCCAGGCATACAGGCCTATGCCAAGGCACACAGTTCAGCAAAGGGAACATGGAACGTACAACCACATGAGACCCCTACCCCTTCCCCACCACCTCCATGGATAAAATCAGTCGGATGGCCAGGGCACCCGATGCATACAGGTGTGGGAGAAAAATATTAGCAGGAAATTCATGGCCAATCAGTGTTTTATTCCTGAATATGTCTTCACGCCACATGCTTTCCTAGCCCCCCAAGCAATGCCAGATCTGCCTCCTGGATGACCAGCTACTTTTTACTGAGCTGAGAATTCCTTGAGGGCAGGATCCAGATGTTACTTGGCACTATGAAAACCCTTGTCAGGGGCACCTGGGTGGCTCAGTTGGTTAAGCAACTGCCTTTGGCTCAGGTCATGATCCTGGAGTCCCAGGATCCAGTCCAGCATCAGGCTCCTTGCCTAGGAGGGAGCCTGCTTCTGCCTCTGACCCTACCCCCTCTCAAGCTCTCTCTCTCATTCACTCTCTTTCAAAAACATAAATAAAATCTTTTAAAAGAAAAGAACAAGAAAAAGAAAGAAAGCCCACATCACTGTCTACCTTGGATGGTCCCAATCACCTCCAACTGCCATACACTGGTGACGTGTCTCCCTTGTACCTGGCCCTGGGCTAGTGCTGAAGAAACCAGAAAGGAAGACGTTCCCTGCCCTCAAGTGACTTCAGTGACAGCTGAGATGGACACATAAACAGACGGTGATTAAACAATGGGACCCGTGGGTGGTCTGGGAGCATCATGGGAAGGCACCTAACCCAGCCTGGAGTGTTGGGGCTGGAAATAAATCGGGAAAGATGTTATGGAACATGGGACTGGAGCTGAATCTTGAGGAATGGGGAGCATCTAGTCGTATAATGGAAGGAGGAGGGGAGGTTGCTTAGGAAAGGAGCTCTAAGTAGAGCCCGCGGATGTGTAAGGATAGAGGCAAAGAGCAGAACTTGATAAGAACACTCGGGAAGCAATTCCTCAGAGTGCATTAGAGGCAAGGTGAGGTGGGACAAAAAAGTTGAGGCTAAAGAGATAAGAAAGGGGAAGGCATGTGATCCGGGATTCTTCCTCCTCCGGAAATCCCCCCCCCCCCCCGAAGCTCACGTAAGATGCAGAGTATGCAGCTGGCGAGGCTGGACTGCTCCACGTCACCTTTTAGATCCCTCTACTCGTACAAGCTTAGGCAGCTCAGGCTGCCATAGCAGAGTATCATAGACGGGGTGGCTTCAACGACAGACCTCTATTTCTCATGGGTCTGGAGGCTGCGAAGTCCAAGATCAGGGTGCCAGCACGGTCAGGTTCTGGTGACAGCCTTCTTCCCGGATGCAGACTGCTGACCTGTTGTTGTACCTGCCCTTGGGAGAGAGCGAGCTAGCTCTCCGGCCTCTTCTTAGGAAGGCACTAACCCCATTCCCATGAGGGCTCCATCCTCATAAGCCAATTACCTCCCAAAGGTTCCACCTCCAAATACAATCACATTGGGGATTAAGCTTCAGCATAGGAATCTGAGAGGGATACGAACATGCCGTATGTGCCATAACCCAGAGGCTTTCCTCCTGCCCCGGCCCACAGCAGACCAGAACGCTTTCTCTTGCAGATAAAAATCTGGAATCTAGTCTTCCTAGCTTGTTCTACTTCTACAAGCTTTTGCTTGCTGCCAGAGGTGGTCGAGCTGATGTCTCCATGCAGGAGAGTGGCCATTTCTGAGGAAAATCGAGGACCACTTCAGATTACTTAGTATAAAAATAGCATATGAGAATGTTCGGAATCTTCAAAATCTTGCCAGAGATGCCTGGCTGTCTCAGTCGGTAGAGCAAGTGACTCTTGAGCTCAGGGTCAGGAGTTCAAGGCCCAGGTTGGGCGTAGCACCTACTTTAAAAAAAAAAAAAAAGAGTAAAAGTAGGGGGAGCATCTAATCCAACCCCCTCGTTCCACTCATGGGGAAAGTGAGATCCAGAGAGAGGAAGGGGCTTTGTCCAAAATCACACAGTAAGGAATCAGGCCCTTCTAGGTCAGTGCAGAGGAAAGAACCCATCGTTTGGAGACAGATCACATCTTCAAATTTGCCACTGTGTGTGTAATCTAAGCCAGATGGTAGGCTTAAACAAACATGATAACCTCTGCAAAGTGTCAGTGTCGCATTCAGTGACATTGTAGAGTGTCAGCCTGTCATAGGTTTCCATAAATGGTCACCATCATTACAATTTCCTGGAACCTTTGGCAAACCCACCTTTGCTTGTGAATGATATACATCAAGAGATTAACTTGAACACTGGGGAAAGTGAGATGTTGCGGCTGGCGAATGGGATGCTGTGTCATCAGACCGCTTTGCTAGGACTTTCAAGGTGAGGCCCACCTGCAGGGCTGATGAGCGAAATATGGGATTCTTTTTTTTTTTTTTTGACAGAGAGAGATCACAAGTAGGCAGAGAGGCAGGCAGAGAGAGAGAGGAGGAAGCAGGCTCCCTGCCGAGCAGAGAGCCCGATGCGGGACTCGATCCCAGGACCCTGAGATCATGACCTGAGCCGAAGGCAGCGGCTTAACCCACTGAGCCACCCAGGTGCCCCGAAATATGGGATTCTTTAAACTCCTAAGAATGAAAGGAAATAAGCATCCCATGAGAGATCAGTGTGCACTGTCTGAGAAGCTCACATCAGCACATTGGTTTACCTATTTAATCTTGAATCTAATTCTGTGTCGATTTTAATGTTTCTAATTAGTACATCCTGGGACCTGGTGATGTCTCCCTCCAGCCCTCCTCTGGGGAAACAACCTAGTGGATGTAGGGTCCCTCCTCATTCTTCCTCGGCCATTTGTCACTGTTTATTAAGACATCTGGCCATCATCAGGTTGCTGCGACGAGGACTATGTACCAAGCACCGAGTTCGGTATTTATTTACATAATTTGTTCATTTCCCACAATCAACTTAAGGGGTAAGTATCATCAATTCCTATTATGATGGATGAAACTGAAGCTCTGAGAAGCTTAACTTCTATTAAGGGCCCAAGACCAGATTCAAACCCAGCTCTGGGCTCCTAACCAATCCTCCGGGCTGCCTGTTTGTCTGGCAGAGCCCTACCTAGTCTTTCAGCAAGAATTTTACTAGGAGTCAACCAAGTGAAGATCTAGCATGAAGAACTCTTCTTCATGCTAGATCTCTTTCTCCAAATGCAATGGCACGGACTAATTGCAGAATTATTCTTAATCTGAACTGAAGTCTCTCTACTTGACTTATTTAAAACTAGTTTTTATAATTCTCTAACTTTTTTTAGAAGTCACTGTGAAAAAGGATAAGACTTTAATCTCTGCAGGTGATTGGTACTACTTTTTTTTTAATTTGGCTTGGCCAACTGGGGCTATTTCTGATACCTCAGAGAAAATACAAAAGCCACGAAATCTGAACAAGACTTCTCTCCTAATTCAACACAACTCCTGATGCAATCTATAGAAGGAATGCAAGTTCTAATGAGCTTGGAAAAAAATTACAACTTACGTTTTAAGCAAAGTAAAAGACTTAAGAACCATATAAGACTAATTGTATATTTTTAACCGCAAGTATGTCTCTATTATAAAGGATATTTTATGTTATCTCAGAATTAAACACAAGAGGCCCCTCTGTCACAAACCAATCCCCCATCATCTCAGTGAGTGCTCTCTAGAGAGCCTTGACAGGAACAATCTCAAGTGAGTGCCAAATGTGGGAGACCATGATGCAGAATTGGAACCATGGAGTAATTAGTTCTTTCTTTTTTTATTTTTTTCATTCCAAAAGGACTTTCTCAAGGACTATGATTCATTCCACAAACATCTGTGCAAAGCCATGTAAAGGGTAAGAAAAGTGGCATGGTTCCCTCTCCCCCACACTAGAGGAATTTCCAGTCCCATTTCAAGGAAATAAGAAAGCCAGGTTGAAAAACAAGACAACTCTTAATTGAGCTAGCTCTAGGCTAAAAGGAGTGCCAGGTGCTTTCAACTGTGTTATCTCATTGAATCTCCACCTGAACCCAGTGAAAAGGTCAGACTATGCACCCCTTTAGGATGAGAAAACTGAGGTTCAGGGGGATTAGTAAACTTGCCCACTACAGTGAATAATATTGCATTGTATATTTGAAAATTACTAAGAAGAGTAGTTCTTCAAAGTCCTCATCACAGGAAAAAAATATGTGTAACTAGATGTGGTGACGGATGTTAACAAGATTTATTGTGGTGATCATTTTGCAATATAAACAAAGATCAAATCATTATGCTATACACATGAAATTAATAGGTTATATGTCAATTACACTGCAGTTAAAAAAAAAAAAAAAAAAAAAAAAAAAAAAAAAAAAAGCTGGCCCAAACCATCCAGAGTAGAGAATATAAAGAGACAGGCTCTGTTTCATGTCACTACCCTGAGAAAAGTCTCTCTCTTCCTCTCCTGAACATATTGTCCCCTTCCAAAGCTGCAGGTAAAGCTTCAGGTATCTTTGCTGGCAGTTACGGTACTCCCCCCAACATACTTGATTTCTCCTTCCGAAATGAAAGCTAAGTGCTGTAACACATCAGACCAGACCCAAGGAAATACTCTTGCAGCTCTCAGTCAGTCTAGACAACTTCCAGGTTATTGATATGCAACCACACATTGCTGACCTCTGCTACTAAACCTCACCTTTTGAAGGTGGCAATTTCCCCCCAGCTTCTGTAAAATTCTTTCTGAAAACAGGCACTATTCACATGCAATAGATAAGAGGAACAGTCTCACACTTGCATTGTTGTTAAGACGTTAGCCTCTATTGTAGGAACCCACAGGTAGAAAGAATCAAGGGATTTGATTGCCAAGAAAGAGTCCCTTCTTCAGGCTGCCAAGGAAAATGGGATGTAGCAAGTCTGTACTCTCGGGCAGAATGCTTCTGCTAGGTCTTCTGACATCCATTTGAACAAAGCAGCAAAAAAAGTTAATGCTCAATAGCAAAAAGCAAACACACTAGTGTATTCGATGTCAAACAATTAGGGTAGGAAGCCATCAAATGGAAGCAACCTCAACAAGGAACGCATGCTGAAAACAGGGACATAAGAACCATTTTGGTAACAATTTTTTGTAATTGCTCTATAGAAACATTTTGAATAGCCATCATAGTGTCTCTACTCTTGTCCATTCCTTCTTTCTATATTGGCAGACTACCTCTAAGTTATTTAAAGGATAAAAGGAATGACACCCCTCAGAGATAAGTCCATAGTTAATTGTGTTATTTTAAGTGATTTTATAGTTATGTAAAAATATTTTTTATTTCATAGTGAATGAATCAATTATCTTTAATTGAACTTTAAGAAATGATTCAAAGTCCTTTCATGAGCGCAAGTCCAAACTACGTTCCCAGGCCAACCTTATAGGACTGCACTATTGCTTAATTCTCCAAGGAATTACCTAGAGATTTATAAAGGTCAGATAGATAAATACTCTAATTTGAAAAGAAGCAAAGCTTTCCAGCCTGTAACTCTATTTTGATGTTTCTAGAACGTGCATCCAAAGGCTTAGTTAAGACTCCCCGGTCTTAATTGCCAAATATTTTTCTCATATTATTACTTCAAGTATGTTGAAGGTTTTATTTTGCAGCACACCTACAAATGAGATAGTTTTTTTCTTTTTGCAGGCCAGTTAATTTCACCAACTGATGAAGACTTTGTAATTGTTTTAAATGAAATTATATCTAATGACACCAGACCAATGCGGTTAGCAAATTTCAAAAATCCATATTTTTAAAACACAAAGATGTATAAACCAAATTATGTCTAAAAGGCACAGAAAAATTATCTGGAGATGGATTTAGCTCTGTGAACAATTAGAAACAATGCTGAAAGCTGCTCATTTATGTCCCTCCCCTGTTCTCACCTCGTCTGGGTCTTTCAATAATGGACTAAGAAATATAGGGGGAAAAAACAAAGCAGGGTTTTCAATATGGTTTTTCTTTGGGGAACAATAAAAACATTAAACTTTATACATTTAAGTGTCTGTGCACCGAATGGTAGCCTTTTCATGGGAGTCCAGCTTGGGTTTTGTCTGGGTGGGGAAGGGGGAGGGAGTCTGTGAATACCCTTAGAGTCATTTAAAATATATAGTATTAGCTAATTGATGAGAGGACTAAAAACAATAGTAAGTAGGCAGTCTGGCTGCGTGCCAGGAGCAAAGCTTTATGGTGAAAGCGAGTTTACATTAGAGGCCTGTTTTTCCCCTTTCCTTATATGAAATGAACAGCTGTAATTGAAAAGCAAGGAGCTCTATGGTTTATAGAAATAGGTGTTGTGAAGAGCCTTGGCCGTCTAATTTTCTTCCTATTGCAGGGCAGGCTTCCATTGTCTGTTTTTTAGAGCTAATTTCTTTTCTGATCAAAAGGCCCACGTCGTTGAAAAGGTAGTAATGACTATTCATTTGGCTGAAGCCTCTATTCTCCAGACTGCAAGCTTTATTTAGAAATGGCTATTTCTTTCTAAAAGGAAAAGCTCATTTATGTCCTCTATAATGTCAATTAAAGTAGAATATATTTTAATTATTTATCCTGAGGAGAAACCTTTTAGGAACTTAATTTAGTATGCCTATGCTATGCAGACACTACAATATGTGAATGTGGAATGATATCTAGGCACATGGGTTTTATTTTATTTTACCACTAATGAATAGTTTATTTGCAACTAATTAACAAGTTAAATCGGCACAATTAGTGTCGGATTTCTTTAATAATATAACTCATAAAGGGATAGCCATTGGACCTAGAAAATAAGGTTGGTTGTTGGCTTTGTAAAGAAACCATTCCACAAAAGGGGCAGTTTTTTCCCATTAAGAAAGGGTTATTGGGACGTTCTTCCCGTTGCTTTTTCACGTGAAAGCCGGCCTGTGCTGGGGGAGGAAATATGTTCAGAAACAAGGGGAGACGGTGTTAATTACACAAACATCACATTAGAAAAGCCTCCAGGTCGTAACCCAGCGACGCTTTCGGGAGAAATGGAATTGGGGTGACCGCGGCCTAAGCGCCAAAACGCCGGCGCGGCCGGGCCTCCCGACTGACCTCGCTCTGTCGCCCCGTCTGGCCGCCGGCCCGCACCCGACCGGGTCGGCCTGAGCCCAGGCGACCTCCATACCTGACAAGCAGCCGCACGCCGGCCGTCCCCGGGCCGCGTCCTCCGCCCGGCTCTCCGTGGCGAGCTGCGGCCCCGGAGCCTCGAACTCCCGCCACTCGGACGGCGGCGCCGGGCGCGCGGGGGCCGGGGCTCCAGGCACGCGGGCGCCGCTGCGGGCGCCGCTCGGCAGGCGCAGCTCGGCGCGGCCGCCGGAAAGCGCGCGCGCACCGGGGAACGCGCGTGGCCCCCGCGAGCCGGACGCACCGCAACGACCACCCCGTGGAGGCTCGTCCCGCCGCCGTCAGTGGCCGCCGAGGGACTCCTAAGGGCGGGTCGCGTGCGGTTCCTGGCGCACAGCACGGCACACAGTAGGTGTGCGACAGAGGGCGAGTGAAAGGGAGAGGAATGACGGCCAGAAAGCGAGGCGAACACTGAAATTTCGCGCATCGAGTTCCACAGCTCTCCACTCACCCCAAAGAAAAGGAGAAAGGAGAAAAGAAAGGAAGGAAAAGAGAAAAGAGGGAGGGGGGGGAGGAGAGCTGCGTGCCGCCTGGAGATGTACAAGGCTCTCCAGAGCGCTCTCCCTTGCCCCCAGCCCGCCATCATCCTGCGCCCCCAGCGGTCGGGGCCGGTGGTCTCGCCTGGTGCCACCCGCTGCGCCTGTTGGTCTCGTGACGGTGCAGGCATCCTTCCCCAGCGAGCGCCTCCAGGGAGCACTGCCAGGGGCCCCGTGCCCCCCGCTGGCCGAATAAGCGTGTGGAGTCACTCAGACGACATTCCGTACTGATAACGATTTCTAGATGGTTTTCCCCGCCCTGGCTTCCGGCAGGCCACCTCGCTGCTGTGGAGGGGCCCTGCCTTCGCAGCCACGGAAAGAAGTGGGAAAGGAGATAGGCCCAGGCCCAGTGGGAAGCCAGGCCTGGCGGTAGGGCGCGGGTTCCAGGAGGCTGCTTGGCCGGGGCTACTGCTTGAAGAGCTGAGCGCCTGCGGAAGGTTGTGGGCGGGGTAGGGGGTGGGGGCAGAGGAGGTTGTTGGGGAAGGCAGACATTGACCGCAGTGAGTGACCCGGAAGACCCTCTGGTAGCGGGGACCCCGTTCCCGGGGAAGGGCCTGCCTTCCTCTGGGGAGGTGGCAGCGCTCAGGTGGTTAGGTCGGCGAGAGGGCGCTGAAGGCAAAGGTTGTCAGTTTCCTTGTAGTGGCTCCGCACCTAGGGAAGAGAAAGCTGGTCATTCCTGAACACCCGGTGGGAGTGCAAGGGATCTTTGCAACTGAGCGCCAAGGTGTGGGCCAAGGCGATTCCCACTGTGTCTATAAATTAAAGCTCACCTAACCAAGTAAATCAAATTCGGCAACTGGCTTTTAAAAAGTTCACCCTCCCTCCCAAAAAATATTACACCAAAGAGCAAGACAATACGGTTGTACTGCCCACAAGAGACTTTTTGGTACCTCCAGGACCATGTCACCACACAACTCTGGTAGCTCCCAATAAAACGGCTCTTCAGAAGAGAGCATCAACTAGGCTATGGTTTGCAACCTACCCACCAGCCTGGAATCTTCAGTTCCTTCCCAGACCTGTAGGAACAAGTGTTTCATTGGAAGCAGTTGAGCAGGGAGCAGGAGTACTGAAGTTGGGGAAGGAGGAACCAACTGAATGCTTGGAGAACTGGAAGGTGCTGTCTCTTCCATCTCCCCAGAGTGCTTTATAAGACATGGCTCTGCAACAGTCCCCAGCCTCTGATTTCTTGACCAAGGCCCTCAGTCTGGCCCAAATACACGATCTCGGCTAGGAGATGGTCCAGGGATGTTCTCAAGGAAGAAAGAGGAATTACTGCCTTTGGATAAGCAAACTTTTTTTTTTTTTTTTCCGGCTGGAAAGCAAAGCGTTTCTGAAGGTCGCCGGGATACGTTTTCCCCCACTTAATACTCAAAACCAGACCGCTCTCTGGGCTCTGCTGCACTTGAAAAAGGCGATTGATTGTTCTACCCTATTGTCAGGCCTCGGCCCCCAGAGCGGGCACCGATGCACACCCACCCATCCCGAGATGCACGCAAAGGGCATCTCTTCCGAGAGTTGGGTCCTAATCGATCTGGATACCTTGAAAAAGGTCCCCATGAGCTGAGAAGGAATCAACGTCCCGCCCCCGCCCCCGCCCCCGCCGCCGTGAGCGATGGCATAGCCGCTCTCCTACACTGCTCTACCAGTTGCTCTATGGCACAACACAACAACTGCTCGAGTATACTTTGCAGGTTTGAGGCCCTCCGGACACCTGATTTCTGCTAAGGCTGGAAACCGGAGGAGGCAAGGGTGGGAGTGCACTGTGCACCCGGGGCCGCCAGGCCAACACGCTAGAGACCGGGTCCCCCGAGCTTTGCGCTAACCAGCCCTCTTAGGATAAGCACCACTTCTGCCCAGCGGCAAAACCTGCTACCTCTCCTTGAAGGGTTGGGGCGACCTCGAAGCCCGGGAGGGCGGGAAGGGGCGCCTCTAGGTGAAGTTTCCAACCGAAGCCAACAAACGGCGCTGTTGCCACGCCCTGAGTCTTGGGATCCCCAGTCCCAGCCCCAGTCGGAGGGAGCCAGAGCTCTCTTGGGAGGGCAGGGGGGATGGGGAGGGGGTACTTGGCCGGGTTCCCAGCCCGCCATCCGGGGCTCTGTGTGCCGCCACGGGTTCCGGGAGGCCCCAAAGGGCTAGAGAGCTGCCGAACGCTCCCTCTTCTCCGGAAAAGGATGGGAAGAACTGGTCCTGGATCCCGCAGTGCCTCTTGCTTCCCTCACTCGTTGCAGAGTTCCTGTCAGAGACACGGGTTCTGGCTCCGTTGGCTGTCTTGCCTCGCCTAAGCCCCTGTCCCAATCGAGGCCACTCGGGCTGTTGTACCTGCCTCGACCCTTCTTCCGACCCCTAGCTGAGATTGCGCCGCTCAGCTGGTGTCTGCGCGGGCGCTGCTAGTGGGCCAGAAGAACGGGTTTCCTTCGGAGCCTTCCCCGCACCTGCCCACGCCTGTAATGACCTTGTTCGACTATAGAGATGTTCGTTTGGGTTGAGGACGTTTCCTCGGAAATGTTTTGAAGGAAATTCGCCTTGACTCCTGCTTAGGGCTGTGCAGACCACCCCGGAGCCACCAGGCACAGAGACAGTTTGAATCGCGGCCTCCGAGGGAATCCAGGGCTGTGGGAGATGCTATCTGTCCTGGTGGAACACTGGCAGAGTGTGAAATGTGAAAATGAGCTCACCTAAGCCAGTGGCTAGTCAAATGACAAACAGCTGGGGGCGGTCACTAGTCCCCTAGATAATCTGCTGCGGGGAGGCGTACAGACCCAGCACAGTATCCTTCGCCTTGGGAAATATGCAGCCCAGGCGCTGTCACCACAACGGCTTACTTGGGTCCTAAAACTTGGAAAGAATCCTGACATCTGTCAGGCTACTGGACGCCAGGCCGCGCGTCGGTTGGGTAGTTTCCTAAAACGCGCTTCACTTAGCAACAGCCTCAGAGGCCCAGAGAACCTGAGAGGGCATCTGGAGAAGGCGGCAGGCGGGCAGGGTTACCGCACATTGACTTATTTGGGAGAAGGTGGGTTTGCCTAGGAAAAATGGACGTTGTCAGCTAGTTCCGCCAGAAAACAAGTGCTGGTGGAGATCGCCAAATCTTTCGATTTTCTGAGACACGTCTTCTAGTCTGTGCCAGCTTAAGTATGCACACCCATGCACGGACACACACACACACACACACACACACATATAGACATAAGATCCATACACAGAACCATTCCAGATAGTTTACTTTAAAACCCTAAATCGCATATTTGTTCAAAGGACTGCAGCCCTTGACTGTAGACATTTTCTTCCTTCCGGCCAGAAAAGCAAGAGAACATAGACCAGGTGCAACCCAAACTTAAGGGGCTGGTTCAGAGAGGCCAAATTTCCAGAAAATGATGCCGGCTGGGAGCCAGGATTCTAGTGTCACCGGTCTGCCCACCCCAGAGGGGGCTGGTCTGCTCTATGCCAGCTCCCTCCCAAGTCACCACGGTATACTTTTAAATTCGTGCAGGAAAGGGTGGGGGGAGCTCCCAGCATGCAGGTGTCCCAGGATCGCCTGGTTTTTGCATTAGCGCTAAGGAGCTAAAAGCCTAGGTTTTTGTATTTTTTCACACTTCGGATTTACGCTATTCTTTTGATTCCCCATCTTTCCACGAGGCTGGGGGAAGGGGACCACACTGCGCGGACGCCGTATTTCACTCTCTGCCACTTCTGCCTGGCTCGCTACTCCTTCCCACCAGTCGCCTCGGGCGGCTCCGGGAGTTTTCGAACGCTGTGCCACACGCTCAGGCTGGCGAAGGCGAATGTCGGGGTTCCCTCTACCCGCAGCCTGGGCTCCCGAGACACTAGTCTTTGGCAGACAACATGACATGCGGGTGAATGTCCCGCTCCGAGTCTCGAGGCTCTGGCCAGGATGGCTGTAAAACAAAAAAGGAGAAGGACGGAATCCGTTAGCAGAGCCTGCTCCCCGGGGAGGCGGCGCGGCTGCGCAGCGAGAGCAGCGCTCAGTGGTCCCGGCAGGTGCGCGGCCAGTGGAGGGGGCCCGGCGGTCCGCCCCGAGGACGGCCTCGGCTCCTCTCCGGCCACCGTCCCCCCGCCCCAACCTCCAAGAAACTTTTCTTTCACTTGGAGAGGCTCCGTGTTGCCATGAAAACGGATTTTCCAAGGGGCCCGACCCTCCCCCTCAGGGGCATCGGACTGGAAAAACCGAAATGGCCAGAGAGCAGAGACAAAAAGGGGCCGCTAAGCGGGGGCCTGGAGCGAGAGAGCCGAGGCCGATTCACCCCCTCCGCCCCCCACACACTCCCCGCACCACCGCATGTGAGCGCCTCCGCCCGGCCCGGGCAGCAGGCGGCTGACTGCTCGCCTTCACTCAAGCCAGCGGAGAGCGTCACAACCCCAGTGCGCTCCGCGGTTCTGAAGCCTGTCTCCCGTGCCCCCGTCCCTCATCCCGGCTCCATCCTGGGCGCGCAGGCCCGCGGCTTCCCGGCAGAGGGTCCTGCTGGGACAGCGGTCGATTCCAGGGAGGGCTTCTCGGAGCCTCCGTTGCGCCCTGAGTCCCCAAGCTCGCCTGGGTAACTGGCGATGCCCTGTGTCCCTATCGCTGGCAGCAGAAGCGGTCGGAGGACCTCCGCGCAGACGGCTGGATGCTTTGCAGGGTGGCCCCGGTACCAGGCACCGCTCGGTCCTGAGGGGGCTGCAAAGTTGCTTTCTGAACCCCGAGGGCGCCCCTCTGCCCCCTCCCCCCCAATCCTGCTCGCGCGCCCCCTCCCCCCTCCGTCACTTCCTCGAGTTTCGTTCTTTCAAACTTTTTGAGACCCTAATTGGTGGTCTCTGAGCGGCTCTCTGGGACTCCCGCCTCCTGAATAACTCCCGTCACGTCACCGGGCCCAAGAGGGGCGTGGGGGTGAACGAAAGGGCTCCCCGAACTTTTTTTTTTTCCACTGGGGCCGCACGGGGACTCCGTGATGATTGGCCAGGGCGCATCACTGTGAGCCTGTCAATCACGAGGCCTCCCGGTGGCAAGGGGCGGACCGAGTCCCAACCCCGGGGGATCGGAGCAGGTATATAAGGGACCCGGCGAGCGCCCGGCCAGACTGCGAATGCGGCCAGCTCGAGACAACGCATCAGGTGCGAGTAGCCTGCGGGTTCCTGCCGACTTGGCGCGGAGCACTTTGGCAAGCCTGCCCTTCCCGCCTGACCCGCCGGCCCACCGGCCCCCGAGCACCCCTCCGACGGAGTCCCCGGGCCTTTTCACCGTGGCCGCTCCAGCCCCGGGAGCGCCTTCTCCTCCCGCCACTCTGGCGCACCTACTTCCCGCCCCGGCCATGTACAGCCTGCTGGAGACCGAGCTCAAGAACCCCGTGGGGCCACCCACCCCTGCGGCGGGCGCAGGCGGCCCGGCAGCCCCCGGCGGCGCAGGCAAGAGCAGCGCGAACGCAGGCAGCGGCGCGAACGCAGGCGGCGGCAGCGGCGGGGGCTCGAGTGGCGGGGGCGGGGGCGGCGACCAGGACCGCGTGAAGCGGCCCATGAACGCCTTCATGGTGTGGTCCCGCGGGCAGCGGCGCAAGATGGCCCTGGAGAACCCCAAGATGCACAACTCCGAGATCAGCAAGCGCCTGGGCGCCGACTGGAAACTGCTGACCGACGCCGAGAAGCGGCCGTTCATCGACGAGGCCAAGCGACTGCGCGCCGTACACATGAAAGAGTACCCGGACTACAAGTACCGGCCGCGCCGCAAGACCAAGACGCTGCTCAAGAAGGACAAGTACTCCCTGCCCGGAGGCCTGCTGCCCCCCGGCGCGGCCGCCGCCGCTGCCGCCGCCGCCGCCGCCGCCGCCGCCAGCAGCCCGGTGGGCGTGGGCCAGCGCCTGGACACGTACACACACGTGAACGGCTGGGCCAACGGCGCGTACTCGCTGGTGCAGGAGCAGCTGGGCTACGCGCAGCCCGCGACCATGAGCAGCCCGCCGCCGCCGCCCGCGCTGCCGCAGATGCACCGCTACGACATGGCCGGCCTGCAGTACAGCCCCATGATGCCGCCCGGCGCCCAGAGCTACATGAACGCCGCCGCCGCCGCCGCCGCCGCCTCGGGCTACGGGGGCATGGCGCCCTCGGCCGCCGCCGCCGCGGCCGCCGCCTACGGGCAGCAGCCCGCCACCGCCGCCGCCGCGGCCGCCGCCGCCGCCGCCATGAGCCTGGGCCCCATGGGCACGGTGGTGAAGACCGAACCCAGCTCGCCGCCGCCCGCCATCACCTCGCACTCGCAGCGCGCGTGCCTCGGCGACCTGCGCGACATGATCAGCATGTACCTGCCACCCGGCGGGGACGCGGCCGACGCCGCCTCGCCGCTGCCCGGCGGCCGCCTGCACAGCGTACACCAGCACTACCAGGGCGCCGGGACTGCCGTCAACGGCACGGTGCCGCTGACCCACATCTGAGCGCCCGCCTGCGCGCGCCGCCCCTCCGCCCCCATCCCGCCCCGCACCCCCAAGTTGGGACGCCTTGTTGTTTAGCTTTGCTTGCCTGGGACTGTTGCCTTGTACCGATGATGGGGAGGACAGAAAGTTTTGCTGTAGCTGTCGGGTTTTGTACG
Source organism: Mustela nigripes (assembly GCF_022355385.1). Lineage (NCBI taxonomy): Eukaryota > Metazoa > Chordata > Mammalia > Carnivora > Mustelidae > Mustela > Mustela nigripes. Next base: position 11,891,206 of record NC_081575.1, read on the forward strand.
AAAGCGAAAAGAAGTCCGGAGCAGCGGAAATGGGACTTTCTAGAGCTCGCCTACTCCTCGCCGCTGCCCCTCCCTCCCCTTTTGTAGGCTGGGAATCGCTGTGATGTTTGCAGAGGAAAAAGCAGCCCCCCCCCCCCCCCCCCCCCCCCCCCCCCCCCCGGGGTTCCTGGGTTTTTCTGTTGCATTTGAAAATGTTGTCTCGTTAGTTTACTGTTAGCCAAGGAGTGAGTGAATAGGAGAAACGTGCTCTCTCGGGGAGGCTGGCCTGAGAACGGCAACGCCTCCTCGCCTCGTCGCGTTGCATCGGTTTTCCTTGTGGGTTTTTGGGGGGCTGACCGCGCGGAGTGGCGCGGCAGCTCAGGCCAATGTTAATTTATAGCCAGGTGTGCGTGTGTCTCCCGCCTCGCCGCCCCTGGCCGCGGGACAGCTTCTGTCCAGTCCGCATTTAGGCTGTTGAGTTGGTGATTTCTGCCGTGATCTGTTTGATATTTCGTCGCGCTAATGTATTCGGATTTCGTTTGGGTGGTGGGGAAGGGGCTATTTTGTTTCAGGTTTTCCAAGGTTTTACTCTTAATTCCTAAATGAGAGATCAATAAATTTTATAACCAACGTAATGGAGTCCTGATAATTTTGCGGGCCTGAAACTCTCCGCGGGGTCGGGGAAGGAACCATCACTCGGTATTAAGAGCCATGGTCCCGTCCTGCGGGGGCAGGGGTGGGGGCAGCGAGCGTGATCCGAGAGGGTTTCTGAGTCCTGGCCATCCAAAACACTCCAGCTCCCGATCCTTGCTACGGAAACTCCAAGGAGCAGGCGGTTGGTCTTCCGGGAGCGTGTGCGGGAGCCGGCACCCGCTCGCTGAGCCGAACACCCCGCGGCCATGCACTTGTTGATAGCAGGCAGCGCCCGCTGAAGGAGGGTCTGCCACGGCAGCCACGCGGGGCGGGGAGTGGCTGCCGGCGGCCGCGGAAACCGGCCAGAGTAGGGGGCACGTTTACCTTTGTGCACTGGGGCGGGAAGACATTTGAGCCGAGCAGAAATATTTACAAAACGAAAACCCTTCGGAAATCTCAATTATCCTATTAAAAATAAATGGTTACAGGGATCCCGAGCAGGAAGTAAGTGCATTTCAACCGTGGTGGCTGGAGCGGCAGGAGGTTCAACACTAGAACGCTGGGTTTTTAAAAGTGCACCTCACACTTGAAAAGATCTCTAAAACTCCTCCACTGGCTTTTTCTTTTTGACTTGTCAACCCAGACCACCTATTTGTTTTCCAGAAGAGGCTCTCTCTCATCCCAAACCTCCAGCCCGCTTTCTACTCCTACCCCCGCCCCCCCGCTTCCCCCCAATCCCTGACCCTTAGGAATTCCACCGTGTCCCCCGAAAGGCCTTTCGTTTCGTGCCCGGCCACACCGCCCCAGTGTATCTGTTTGGGGCCTAGGAAGAAAACAAATAGACCAGTGTTTTTTTACCCCCTCCTCAGCTGTTTGAGGTGATTTCCGTAATCCCTTTAATCCTGTTACCTCGCTATCCTAGAATAACTAAACTCGGTCTTTCCAATAAGCTTGGCCTGGTGCGCGGTTCTTATCCTCAGCCACTCTTGATCACAGGTTTCTTTGCTTCAGGTCTGCCGGGATTCTGGGCGACAGAATCTCCCATAAATTGGTCCGAATTCCACATTTCCAACCGGCTTCCTTTGTGCGGACCAGCCATTCACCTGCGGGCCTGGGCGGGCCTCAGGGGGGAGGGGCGGAGGCTTTCTACCGCTTCGGGGGTCGTGCCCGCTTTTTACACATCACTGCGGATCCTGGAGACTAAGCTCACCACGCCTCTCCAAGAAAGGTCGGGTCTCCCGGAGAAGGCAGCACCACCCCTCCCCCGCAGACGGGGGCACTGTCTCCGCCCCCCCCCGCGCCCCCCAACCCTAAGCGCCCCACCCGGTAACTTTGCAGCTCGAGCTGGGAAGGCTACCGGCGGTGATGCACAGACCCCCGCGCTGTGCCCTCCACCCCACCCGGTGCTCCTCCCGAGCCTGATGCGTCCGGGACGGGGTTCGGGCGAGGTCTCCGTTCCGCACCCTCTACTCTCCATTCCGGGGTCACAGACCCCGAGCCCCTCCTGGCTGGTGGGTGCTGCAACACTCGCCGCTGGGATGGGAGCAAACCCACAGGCTGCCCGGGCGGGGAGCCCTCACTACTCCCCCTTCAACCACCCCCCCACCCCCCCCCACACACACACACACACACACACACACACACACCCCGTCGCCCGGTGCTCCAACGTCCCCAGGGCCGTCCCTCTCTTGTCATCTCCACCCACACTATTCATATCTTTCGCAGTGTTTGGGCCTCAGTAAAATACCTGGCTGTAGGTTACTCTGGGTTCAAATTGCTAGCGATTGTGGACACAAGTTTGGTCTGCAGTGACTATAGGAAAGGGAGGGTGAAAACAAGCAGTTTCCCCCCACTGAGGGGGCGGTGCCTATGGGGGAAGAAACTGACTCGGCTCCTTTCGGAGAGTCCATTGTGCTGCTGCCTTCTTAGAAGTGCCAGGGTACCCCTTTCAGAGGGGTTCATATACTGCTCACTCCCTCTCGGAGCACCCGTGGCTTTGTGCTCCACTTGTCTGGTTTCCAACTTGTCTTTAAGAAAAAAGATTTCATCAATCAGCACATTTGCAGAATTTAAATATAGATAAAAGATCTCTCTCTCTCTCTCTCTTTTTTAAACTTTGGCATTAGGGAAGGGAGGGAACTGAGCCTAAACGGGAGTGAAACGGCCATCCTCCAGGCCAGAGTTTTCCAACTAGAGCACCCCCTCCCCGCTCCCACTCCTCCTACACACACCTCTTGCCTGACAACTGCCCCTTCCTCTGTTGTACAGATTGGGGTTCTGGTAAGATTTAACTTAAAATAAGGTTTCTGCTCTTAAGTGGTCAAACCCCAGCTCCTGCCTCTTCTATCTTCTTTCCCTAGATGAAACTGGCTCCTAAAGGGGAAAGAGTGCTCGGGATTGCTGAGCTGGGGCACAGAAGAGCCAGACCCCCAGGCCCGCAGGGCTCTCTGTTCCACCACAAGACCGAGAGAAACCCCTGAAATCCCAGCCCCAGCTGCCTCGTAAGCCCACAGTGCAGTGGTGTCTCTACAGAAGAGGTCATTCCTGACACAGACACCTAGAAGCCAGGGCTAGGAGAAAGGAAACCTGAAGTGGGAAGCAGGAGGTCTTTACACAGTAGAAGAGACCAGCCCATCTTTTTTAGCTTTCTCCTGACTGGGGGCCGGGGCGGGGTGGCGGGGGGGGGGGGGGGGGGGGGGGGGGGGGGGGGG